>NC_051058.1:1448080-1735580 GCF_904848185.1 Acanthopagrus latus | reverse complement strand
TAAATAAATCATGGGATTCCCCAAACTGAATAAATTCCACAGACATGAACACAAAACTGCACTAGCTCAAACTTGCTATGACTTAGAATAATAAAAATACGAAAAATGTAATTTTTTTTCCATGAAATCATAGGTATTACAACCACATTCTCCAATGTATAATTAAGCTTGTAGTGGTGTGCACCCTGCTCACTGGCAGAACTGATGGAGGATGCAGGAGAGTTGAAGAATCAGTAAAGCTGAGCAGGGTTTCCATGTGATCCATACATCTCTAATAACTCTAGAGCATCGAGTCGAAATTTATTGGAAAAAAAAAAAAATTACAATTCGACAACATGTTTTAATCTAATGAAATATTCTGTTCCTATTTGTTGGTGTTTAGCCTTTCCGAAACAATGTTTTCACTGCGGTCACAAAGCTAGGAGGCATGAATTATATCAATTGAAGAAAGCTGGTTTAATAAAGACAATAAAACTAATTAATTTAATCTGTTAAATCACTATATATGTTGTAGAGCTTTGCAAGTGCAGTGGTTAAGTTCAAGATCAGAAATGATCAGAAATCAAATATTGCTTTAAGAGCTGATAGACATAACAGGAGGTCATAGTCTTTATATGCCTGCTGTGGTTAAAACGTTTACAAATGTCCCCTTTCTGATGTATTTTTCCCAAATCGCATGCTGTGAATAACAATAAATATATTGGCATTTGCTTCAGATCTGTTAGTTACAATGTTGCCATGGCAAAGAAGGAGTACAATTTACTAATGATTCATGAGGTATACTGTCAGCTTATGGAGCTATTGTTCAAAAGTTCACTATGTGTAGAATGTTGGGGATTTCTGTGATTTGATGTACTGGCCTAACATTAAGTCTGAGGCATTTGCAGGAATAACAGTTTAGGACGGACATCTGACACACGACTGATATGTTTCAGAAAATACTGTCTGTTTGGAGTGGCCCTTACTGCCCATAAACACATACATTCACTTATTTAGGCTTCACTCACCCACTCACATTCAGCCTGTGTGAAACCACTTTAATGGGCACACTGACTGGATTCTGGCAACGGAGAGAGAATAGGCCAGCAGGTCTACACCATGAAAACCATTGTGTTCAGAAAGAATCAATCAGCGCTTTCCAGTGTAATTCAATTCATTCACAAAAGGCCAGGAAGCAATTTTCAAATGGAAATGCCACTTGACTTCAAGTGGAAGGGAAAGAGGGAGGAGGATTGAACCTATTCATTGGAAGCTGCTGTTTGTTGCGGTATCACTCTTTCAGCCTGGTGTGGTTACACACTAGCCTTTTTGAACTGAGCGCAGTGAGGCATCAGCAGCCACGTCCATGTGGATCTGTGTGTGTGTGCTTTTGTACTTGCAGGATATCTCTTAAAGGCCAATTCAGTTGTACACCTTTGGTGCAAGGGACGTCTATGAAAATCCTTAATGCAGGCTCACATATCTTTTCATATATTTTTCAGCACATGTCAAAATAGGGTTGTGACAGCAGTGTATAGCGTTGGCACTTAGTTGTCTCAACAGCCAGATCATTTAACTATAATTTCGCATATCTCCAGAACCCGTCATCCGATCTCCTTCACACTTAGCATGCTTGTTGCTGAGGACCCAATAAAGTGTTCATTGACTGCAGTTCAATTTTACAATGTTGCAGATGTTAACGTACATTACAAACAAACTCACACTTACAGGGATTCAACAAGCACAATCTGATAGCCTACAGGAACAGCCTGTATATATATATATATATATATATATATATATATATATATATATATATATATATATATATATATATATATATATATATATATATATATATATATATATGTGTATATATATGTATATATATATATATATATATATATATATATATATATATATATATATATATATATATATATATATATATATATATATATATATATATATATATCTATATATATATATATATATATACACTTCCAGAGTTTTGTGAAATAGTTGATATGATTGTTCTACAAGAGACCCTACTTTTCATGCTGAAAGAACTGGATGCATGGTACCTTGAACATTATCAAGCTCATGGCTTGGTCATATCTACTACAAAATAACTGAAGCTTGTCTCACTTAAACATACATACATACATACATACATACATACATACATACATACATACATACATACATACATACATACATACATACATACATAAATAAATAAATAAAGCTCTACTTATGACTGTGAAAACCAATCCTCACACACCTGTAACTATATTGAACCTGAATTCCTTCAGTGCCTGCATGTATATCACTAATGAAAGAGAAACAACATTTTCGGTCCTGTTTAATGTAAACAATAGGCTTTGACAAAGATAGCAAGTATTTTTTTATATAGATATTGAGCACTGTGAATTTAAGAAGATGTCTTCTGTAAATTTTACACACAACTAAAACTACTGCTTATCTTTTGTTTTTATTAGATTCTTTTGGATGGTGTGGCATGGCAGTGAAAAGGCAAGCCAAGTTGTGAGTTATTCTGAATCCTCATGACATGAAGAAACTGATTCTGCCTGATGGGATTCCAGAGGCAATGGAGCAGCAGTTAGGGATAAAGTCAGGAATGTTTGTGGGTTAAAGGGAAATTTCAGACTGCAGTACCATGACAGAGACGTTGGAGATGTACTAGTGAACGTGACATTGACTGCAGCACTTGAGGATTTGGCAGCTGTCAAGGTCATCCGAATAACTGAGGATTTCAGCCAAGGACTTAATCTAGCTGGCAAAGATGTGTCTCCCCAATGAGGTGACACAGAACTCCTTTCCACACCCTCAAGCTAAGTCTCTTTCAATACCAACATTCTCCTATGACACTGAACTGCTGGTAGACAAGGGTAATGCAGATTGTCGGATGACCATTACAACACTGACAGTGAGTTAAAAAACAAAGTCAGATATTCTGGAAAAGATATTCAGTGATGTTGCCAAAGCATTATTCAAGAAGTATTGATGCCTCTCCAAGCCAGTTTCAAACAACAGTTCCCGTGGTTGGAACCAGCCGCTGAAAACAAAAATGGGCAACTACAGAACTCAGATAAATGGAGTAGGGTTTTCTGAATTACTTTCACATTCACTGAAGTCCAGAGCTCCTGAGGATGCACTGCCAGCAAGAAAAGTCAAGAGACCTACGAGAAGAGAGGCCAACCACATCCCTGACATTCCAACTGGAGAGAACCCTGACAAATTGGAAAATAAGAGACTGTCACTGTCAACTGTGCAGTGATGAAGGGCAAAATGGACAAGACGTTCTCATTGCGAAGACAAGAAATTGTTGAAAAGGAATCAGTAGTGGAACAATTGAAAGAAAGGTGGCCTGTGTTGTTCACAACTGAACAGGTAAATAACTTTCTTAATATTAATCATCAGCAAGAGGTTAGTAGTAGCCTGTAAAATAAATTACATTATCTTCTATTCTAAGAAACCAATTCAGAATGCATGTTTGGGCCTTGTTGAAAGAGAAAACTCTCAAGACCCACATAGCCCTGTAACATTTGAGTTTTGTGTGCAATTTGAATTGTACAATCAGAATTTCCTCCCTTGTCAGCTGACTCTGCACAGTGCTCAGCTGTGATGTTAACATTAAACTCAGGTGAACACACAGTTTCTCTCCTTTTACTGTGATGCTCTGATGTTTAGAAGTTAAAGCTCTAGTGTGTAACTATTAAATATTAAGTATTAAATATTAATGAATCTCCTTACATTCAAGCCATTGCCAAATGGTTCACACAGTGCTGACCCTACAGATCCACATAACTCCTTCTGTATTTCTCAGTAGAGGTGTCTTGGGAATCTCGTGTTGCTGGGTGACATTCGGGTGCTGTGCTTTGTTTTGCCTTAAAACTGAGGAAAGTCAAAAGCACTTTAACCCTCAATATGTCTGGTTTTATCTTCTAGCAAACTTATCTTATGTTAATGGTAATATTTAAGTAAAAAAAAAAAAAACAATGTCAATACGATATAATTTTTTTTTAAAAATTGAATAAGAAGTTAAACTTGATTTAAGTTAATATAACGAAATTAGAGTAAAATACTTAGTAAAGTAAAAACATAATTTTGATGTTATAATAAATATAAGGTTATCCAAAAAGGGGGAAAAAAAGGATTGTAATAGAGTCGGAAAATGGTTTATGGTCTTTGCGTCAAATGATCTTATCATTTTGTGTGGATGTAAAATTTAGTCTTTGGCCAAAGAAAGATTTTGGTTGAAATGAAATTTGGTCAAAAGTATAAATGTTTTCAGTGTGTGATTACGACCAAAGGTGCATCTACTGAATACTGACTTGAAGGGGGTGAATACTAAATGCAGTTATTTAT
This sequence comes from Acanthopagrus latus, assembly GCF_904848185.1. Taxonomy (NCBI): domain Eukaryota; kingdom Metazoa; phylum Chordata; class Actinopteri; order Spariformes; family Sparidae; genus Acanthopagrus; species Acanthopagrus latus. The sequence goes on along the minus strand of NC_051058.1, from coordinate 1,731,209 downwards.
TTCACATTCAATATCTTTAATTAGCTAATCTGTTGCCATAAAATACCAGAGTTTCTGTCAGAACAAACCTATTTGAAATTGAAAGCAAGCCATTTGTGACAATCATTTAATTTACTTTTTTTTTTTTTTTTTTTTTTACGTGAAAATTCACATGAAGTATAAAGCATTTATATAAATCAACCTAACATGTACTGTTATGTGAAAAATCCCATTGAACCCAAGACGTTCAGTTGGGGTGTTGAATTTTGAGGGGGTAAAGATACTCAAACACTCACCAAACTTGGCATGTGTGTGTGACATTACTATGGGACTTGACCAGGCCCCTTAAACAGTTACCCTCAAGGTCTGTTTGACCTACATACATTGAAATTGATAAGTGCATAGCTCATAACCTGATGCACAAAAAAGCTTCTTGGAGCCATTGCCTAAACCCAACAGGAAGTCAGTCATTTTTGTGGTTTGCACATGTTGTAATTCAGAACTCCTCCTACAGCTTGAATTCAATCGACTTCAGATGTCGTCATGCCAATCTTAACACCTTTAGGATCAAATGTTAGGAGGGGCATGGCCATGGCCGTGGCAGTGTGATGATTTTTGATGATTCATGATTCATGAGCCATGAAACAGGAAGTTACTGTGACGCCTCACTCACTCAAAGGTTTTCTGAAAAGTTGATAACACAAACAGGTAAAAAATCACTACAGTACATGGCACAAATGTCGATGAAGATGCATCCATGTGAATAGGTCCTCATAAAATGTAACCTAAGTGGATGAACTGTCATGCAAACAGATGCAGTTGGTACATACAAAGTTGCTATCTACAGCTGAAGTCGCTTCAGTCAATACATTGGTGGATTTTGGTGAATATACATGGACAGAACCAATTCTCTTCAATAACAAAAGGTAAAAAATGTGTATTGCATTCAATCTTAACAGATCCCAAAAGAAAAACAGTTTTATATGTTTATTAAGAGCTCCCTTCAAGTAGTTTTGTCTTGGGACAACTTACCCTAAAAAAAAAAAAAAAAAAAAAGTTGTTACAGCACAGTGTCAGCCCTCTGTTTTGTTTCTCTGCACAATAATTGAAGCAAAATGTCTGTGACAGTCACACCATTCATGTTATTACACAACACTGCCATTACAATGATTTTGAAGCCATTATTTTAAACTAAATAAGTAATGTTGCTTTAATCATACAACGTTATGTGCATATGCATTTGCATCTACCTGAGCAGGCCAGTGCTCTACTGTATTGGTCTAACAGCAACACATGAAATCTCCTTGGCTCCAACAATTATTACAGCCTTCTCACCTCAAACACATTTATCTCAGTGCCAACACACAGGCCACACACACCTTTTCAACAGCACGCCCAACCCCAAGCACACACAAGCATACACACAGACACACACACCTACAAATCCCAGTGGCGAGTGGTCCACTGTCCGGGATCAAGCCAAGGTCAGCAGTGTGATTAGTGCTTAGCGCCGGAGGCTAGCACTGACAGGCAGTTTCCCCTTAATGAAGCCATCACTGCATGGAGAGAGTGAGACAAATACTGCTAGTCAGCCCAACTGGACCTGCTTGATTAACAGCTGCAGCAGTCTACACATCAGCCATGCTAAGGGGATATATATATGGGGAGAAGAATATTTAAACTCTCATTGAGTTACAGGCTGATGATATAAGGCCTGTTTCTAGTCCATCTGCATTTGGGAAGTTAAACATATTTTGACACATTCTCACGCATACTGTACGATTTTTGCTTTGAATGTGAATTGTGAATTTCAATAACTTCAGAAAAGCTGGGGATATATCACACTGGTCATTTTATTATATCTGCAATTCTGTGTCTGAATCAGTATATATAGCAATCATCTTAAGATTGCACATTTGATATTTCTTCTGGTAATTTATAGGTGTAAGCAACCTTACATTGAACAAAAAACTTATTTTGAGGCAGATCCCAGCATTGTAGACTTGTGAATTAGACTACCTTTAGTCCAGCAAAATATGGCCCCAGTTAAAGCGTGTTCGGATGGAAAATGAATCAATTATCTTGTCTGTCACACACTAGTCACATGGTTTCAGGATAAAATAACTTATTTTGTCTCAGCTTACCCTACCCTTCCATTTTGTTCACATCTTTTTGCAGATTTCCACTGACCTCAACACACAACTAACATCATAGTCATGCTGCTTCTAGAATTTGTGCACCTGGAGCAGTAAGAGTAAAGGCAGGGGGCCTTGCTGTTCCTTGCTCAATCTGCCAACCGCTGTAGCTCGACTCCAAACTCAACACCTGAGTGCCCTCATCATTCAACCACGATACATGGCAAAAAAGGACAGGAACACCAGGAGAGGAAGGACACTGGACTTGCTGTACGCTAATGTTAAAGATGCACACAGCTCTTCCCTCCAAAGCTAACACCTGACTGAGCTAACCGCTTGGAGCTAACAGCTTGCAGCTGACAGCGCTAATAGCTACAGTGGAGCTTAACACAGCAGAGCAGAGAGTTTCCGTTCAAGGGAATTTTAACTGAACTGCAATTAAATGTAACAACACAACAAGTTTACACTAAATGAATGAAGTGAAGTACTTTCACTGAGTACAGTGTGGAGGTGAAAGCACTTGGAGTTTGGAGTTAAGAACAATGTTGCATCTCTGTACATTTTATCAATCTGAAGTAACCATGTACAAGCAGTGATCTCAGGACAAAGACTGGGACTGGAACACAGAATTATTTTTTTTTCCCTCAACTATCCTATGTCCTATTTACTTTTTCTAAATTCTTTTTAGAGGTAACTCTTCATTGTGTTTTGAAACTTTTTCATTGATCAATATTGTATCAATATTTAATAACTATAATTATTTATTCCCTCAACATCTGAATGATTATTTTATTACGCTACTTATAACGAACAACTAAAGATGACTATAAATTAAACAAACATCCTTCTGACCGGTGATCGGTAATCGGTAATCGGTATCAGGCTGGTGGAAAAACGTAATTAGACTCGGTAATAGGGACGCAAAGAGAACTATACGGGGGGGAAGTGAAAGTGAAGATTATGGAGGCTAAGGATAAGCACAGGAGGACGCTGGAGCAGCAGCAGAGTAACATGAAGGAGGTCTGGAGCAGCACGAAAACCATCACTGGCTTTGAATCGACTGGCAACGCAGGATTTGAAGGCAGTGTGGACAGGGCCAACAATCTTAATCTGGTTAGTAATAGATTTGACACTACCCATCCCCTCCCAGAGTCATCGGTTGTCTGCTCCCAGTCACCATCTACTCTACTGCCCAGTTTTCCCTGTCCCTGCAATTCCCCCTCCCGTGATATCTATCTCACCCTGCCTATGGCCCTTTGCCACCTGATGACTCCACCCCATCCCATTCCCTACTTGTGACCTCTAGCGCCTCACAGTCGACCATGTTAGAGGACAGCGGATGTGACTCCACTCAAACAAGGCTGCAGGCACCATCTGGATGGCATTACTGGGGGAGAATTTGACAGCCATGCAGGTGGATGCCCCCCTCGTGTTCTTGATTGTTTACTACCTGACAGGCAGATCACCTCACGTGTGCCTGCAACACCGGCCCTTTTCACACAGAGACTCTGCATTATCTCTGCAGCAAAGGCTCGCCATTTCTCCGCCTTCGTTTGTTCACGCTGAACCAAGCAGCACTGGTGCACTGCCACACCTGTGTGTCATGTCACGCAGCTCACAAGCACTGTGGATCCAAAAGGTGTGAAGGTACACATATTAAAGTTGATATGTGTTTTTCCCCCCGGTGTCCACCTGTTAATCTCTCCATCAACTGTTTATAATCATATGGATGCAGTTAATATCTGTTGTGATTGAGATCCTGACACACCATGCATCCTGGAAGTTACGCGTTTGCTCTAAATTACATAATAATATGATCTCCGTCGGTAAACAGGACCTTGCCTGACTCTCTCACTTGGAGGATGGAGGGGGGGGGATGCTGATTTCTGGGGAAAAGTTAACTGAAATCTCAGTCATGAGGGCTGACCGTCACTGCGATTTTATCAATACACGTAACTACAACAACACAATAATGGAAGAATACAAGGTAAAGTTACCTCACATAAATACCTCCATTCAACGGTGGGATACAGACAGAATGACAGAGGCTTCTCCAGGCATAACTGGTATTTTTTACTACCAGTATACCACAATACTGTTTGGTCCTCTAACCTTGCTTTGTGGGTTGAAGTCTGGGACATTTATCTTTTATTTCATGAGTAAAGGATCTGTTCAACTGTCAGACTCTGAACACGGTCAGACCGACACACCCCTGATCCATGCCTCTGGCTTTTGTATTCACACAGACGCTGGCTCGCCTCTGCTGCAGCTCTGATACTACCTCCGTAGGCGCATCAGAGCTGCAGTGAAACTGGTTGGGACAATGTCTCCCACCCGCTTAATGATGTTCTGGACAAGCACAGGGGAAAGTTCAGTGAATGACTAAATTCTGAGGACTTTTTGATTCATTCTTCAGCGCCACACTCTCCAAGTCAAAACATACTACTACTTTTTTTATATTTCAGTACCTTATTTTTATTGTTCTTTACTTTAGTAATATATATTTAATTCTTACTCTTGTCATATTGTTTTCCTTTTTTAAATCTTGTTTGTATTTAGAATTTGATATTTTCTATGCAAGAGGGAGAACACATGCAGTTGCGACGAGTTTGGAAGAGGTATTTCTGACACAATGTTTGCATTGCCACAAACACGGCTGGAAATCATCCCGAGGTCTCCTTTAAAAATATACAGTGATATCATGTTTCTGACTACTGGAACGCTGTGTTCCATCGTCAAACCTATCCAGTGGTTTCACACTTCACACACACAGTCTTGAACTCCAGACACCAATTTGGCAGCCTTCCTGCCTTCAACTCCAACACCATCTGCTCCTCCATCGAACAATAAATTCAGGTAATAAATGTGTGATGTGAACGTGAAACAACATGATGTGGGCAAATGCTGATTCGGTACATAGCCTATGACATGCAAAAAAAACCCTTAAATGTATCTGTGGTTTGCAGAAATGTTAACTGCTAACATGTTATACTGGTGATGGGGTTTCTATCCTGAGGGCTAAGACACGATAAAGCAACACAAGGTCTCAGAATTACTACTACACCAAAAAATGTGTAACCTTTTCACATCCTCTTTAATATGTTCACATACAGATGAAAATCTAGAGGACATGAGCCTACTTTGTATAATTTGTACACACTGTGTTCTTCATGACCACATCACTGACGGTATATTGGTAGTCCTCTATCAATGTAGCAAATTGTGGCCTTCAGACATTGCCTTGGCATTTACAGTAGGTTTTCCTCTGACCTCCATATGTAGCCTGGTCTGCTGTTCTGTTTTCTGACAAGAAGACCAGCAAGCGGCGCACTCATAGCTCTCTGTTATGAAACCACCACAGTGGTACTGGCACTGTGGTGGTGTTTCACACACACTGACTACACACACACACACACACACACATTGCAGTCCACATGTAACGTAAAGCTGATACTTCATGTGGCAGAGCAGTAGAGTGTAGATAAATGGTTTCATAAGGAACACAATGAGGGTGAATATACACTGTCTGTTGAGATGGAAACCATTGAAATAATGAATGAAAGTAGATCACGTTGCAGCAGACAGCACTGAATCTGTACCTTGATGTGGCTTATGCAGCCAGTGGGCAGACAAAAAGACTGGGCAAAAGACGGCTTAAATCACATACTCACACAAACCCAAGGGTGCGAAAGTGAGAGAAAGGCCAGGGCCCAGTCAGAGGAATTAATTGAGGTAGTTTGTTTCACAGCAGGCAGTTTATTAAATGCCATGTCACCACTGGGCCATGGGGAGTAACACACTAACACTGTGATGGGGGGAGGAGGGTTGTTGTAGTGTAGTCTGGCACCAGCACGAGCCATTCCTCTGAAATCAGCACTCACATTTCATTCATTCTCCTGCTCCTGTTCTCTCTCTTCCATTTGCGCAGTGTTTATTTTATCCTGGTTTTCATGGCCTTCTCTCTCTTATTATGTTTATTCTCTCCTTCCTGTGTTGTGCCCTTCGTCATTTCTTTTGACTTGCTTTTACATTGGTGCTTCTCTGGTCTACCAACCATGCAAAGCACCTTTTTCAACTTGTCATTCAAATTTTGTACATGTCAGAGGATATGTGCCATACTGACATGGCTACAAAATGTGTCGTATCACGTTTACATTTCATGTTTATTATCTGAGGTTCGTCTGGGGGGTGAGGGGGACAGTGGTGAAGTTGAGGTGACAAGGCTGCAAACCCAGTCACTGTGGTTGGGTTTCAATATTGTCTAAGGAAACACTCATAAGGAAGGTCCAGAGGAACTGAAAAGTCAGTAGAATGAGTATACAGTACTACAATGCTGAGCAAGACCAGTGTGTGGGAATCTTCTTTCAGATTTTACACTGGTTGCATGCAAATACACACCAAATCCATAGTGTTTTGGTCTACAGTATGGAGGGACCCATTGGAGAATGAGCTACATATGGTACTGTAGATCTAACACGGGTGGTGGCATGGTTTATGTTGACTTTGTGGAAGAGCGGGAGGGAATGAGGTAAATCTGGACAGATGCCCAGTACCCGTCTAGAGATTTACCAACAGTCCCATTCCCACTCCTTCTCCCTCTCTGGCTGGAAATATTGACTGGCAAGCACTCTGCCCAATTAAATTAATTTTCTGCAAGACTCGCAAAGGTGACGCCTGAGAAAATGGAGGTTACATGAGGAGGAGAAGGAGGAATGGGGGGGGTGAGTAGTAATGGAAATTGGGTAGAGGGGGTGAGGACCTTACAGTTTACTGTGACAGAGAATGGAGAAACAAGAGATCCAGTGGAAAAAGAAAAATCAACGCTAATGAGAGGAAGAAAATGAAGACATAAACGAGTTAAATATAGATGAATAATGTCACAGTTCGGCTAACTAGTCACCTGCTTTCCTCTGCCTGCGCTGTCACCTGCATCGCACTCCTTATCAGCCAACTCTACCCACCTTGGTCTCACAGCTGAGCCTCATCAGTAACCAGCCTGGTATATATTCTCCAGCCTTGCAGACACTGCCAGATTGTTCTTCGCCTTCATGCAAGACTTTCTAACACTTCTCCTCAGACTGAATCCCCGTTACTGACCCTGCCTGTCTCTGACCAAGCCGCCTCGCCTGTTCCTGCCTTCTGTCCCCAACTTAAATACCACTCCTCTGGATACAGTGGTGCCTGCAGCTGTCCGGCGGAGTTTTTTTCCTCCACTTCACTACCAAGTGAGTCTCCCATCTATCTACAAGTGTGTTGAGACTGTTGTTACTGCTACACTCTCCTCGGCTTCACAGGCAGATTCAGCCCACCTTATTAGGGCATTCCTGTGTTCATCTTCTTCTTGCATTATTCCCGCTGAGTCAGGTCTTTAAAGCTGCTTGCAAACTATTCCTGGTTTCTCGATTGCTGCAATTGGGCCCCAACACTACAAATTGAGTTTTTCCTCCTTCACTTTTTTTCTTTTTTTTTCTCAACTACACCAGCTTTCTGCAGGTATCATGTCTAATTGGTTGGCAGATGAAAACTTCATTGGCCAAAATGTCCATCGGGAACCATGCAAAATAAATGAATTAATGTCATATTGAATAATCTAATATTGTGTGACCTTTACCATTTATTGCTGAGACATCTGAAATTTAAACTGTATTATCCAATGGTCTGGTTTTACCACTGCTGTTAAGACAGAGAGAGAGAGTCAAGTGCAGTGGATATTTCTTTCACTACACAAGCACTTCATTCAGAGATTTCTGCCTGTAAATGGGATGGACTCTCTTTGAGACTCTGCGCATCAAATTTTTCTTGCAGTTTTTCCAGTGCCCAGCCTAATCAGAGCTGATATTTAAAATAACACCATGAGGATACAATGTATTGTTTATGAATGCATCAGCACCTAACTGTGGTTCCTCCCTGGCAAATTAATTTGTTGGGAAGTTTACAGTTGCATGTTTTGTGGACACTCAGTGTTCTCATCCACAGAACTTTATATACTTTATATTTCTGAATGGGAAATTTAAGGTGAGGTCAAGAATTAATTCCAATGTATTTACAAGATAATCTCAATGGAATCAGTGTCCTTTTTAAACATGATGCTCTGACCAATCAAAACCACCACTAATGAAGATTAATTCACAATTTCGCAACCAGGCAGCATCCAAATGCTGGATGAGGTGAATAAAACTATGCTGAATAATGTACACTCTAGATGTTGTTGACTTCCTCCCACGGCTGTCTTACTGAAATGTACGTGGCCACACACATACACAAACACAAACAGCTAATGCAAAAGACAAAAAACATGGCTGCCATTCCTTTTATTTCCAGTGAAAATACAATACCTATTTTCCTGATAACATTATCTGTACATTATCCCGCTTATTACACAGCTACTTGTCGACACGAAAAAAAAAAAAAAAAAAACAACTTCACACAGTGTGTCTTTTTACAATTTATTGTTACCGTTAATAGCATTTTTCAGCAGAGAAATATAGTTCGCCAAACCGACGCCGTTTCGCTTCTCCCTCTTCGCTGCTTTCCTCTCTTTTTCTTTTCTTGACCGGTGATGACAACTTAGCCTTTTGCCAAGACTCAAAATCACGATATTTTCCCAAAATATTAAAGTTAATGTGAAACTGTCCATACTAGTGGCCTAGGAGTACGTTTTTTTTTCCGATCTGAAGTAGGTTACAGATCAGCTGACGTTGCTCAGCAACCGAAGACGCTGTGGTGATAAGTGATCGAACCACATGTGGAGCAAAGATTTTAGAGCGCGGAGTGCTACGAAGTACGTGAATCAGAGGCAAAAAGGCCACTCTCCTTGACGATGGTCAAATATGCTTAGCAGTGGTCAGTTATATGAAAATAACTGACCGCCCAAAGTTGGGAAGGCCCATTCAAGTGAATGGAGCATTCTACAGCATCAAGAAGAACCGTGTAGTAAGTATTATATATCTATACTATTGTAGCATATCAAACAAAAATTGTTTTTTTTTCTTTTTTAGTGGAAATAGTGACCAAAATACAAACCAGTTGTTTGCTGACAAACAAAAATCTCATCTTATATACTGGACACTCAAAGTCGTGAGGAAATTCAAACTTTGTCGTAGAACTAAACCAAATATATCGCTGGAAAGCTCTCAACCTGGAGAGTGAGGTATGTCAGTATGAATGCTCTTTGTGTCTCCTGCTCTGAAATACTGACCTTTGAACCTTGACCTGGGTGCATGTTTAACAGCTTATTATTCAGCAAGAAAAAGGGAGACAGATATTGGACCAACTGTTATAAGAGTACTTGACCTCAGCTATCATATGGGTACAGTCAAAAAAACGAGGAAATATTTGTCAAATCTTGATTTATCATGGTTAAAATTGATATTCAACCATTTAACAACTACTTATTTCAAAACTGATTGAAAAAAAATGTGTTTACATCCTGTTTTTACAACTTCCAATTCTTGGAAAAAAGTAATACCTGAAAACTACAATTAACTTGAGCTGCGCTTTGCAGCTTGTTATAACTCATGACCGGAAGTTGTAGCACAAACATTCACTGAGAGAGGATTATGAAAATAAAGTGCAGATTTCTAGATAAAAATGTCATCATAACACATTTTAATATAAACTATTATTATATCTTAAAATATTACATTTTTCACTGGAAATAAAATGAATGGCAACCATACTTTTTATTCTCACAGGCAGAAAGTTGATGGCCACCTGACGTGGACACAGGCAATAGCAAAGAATAGGCCAAAGAAAAAGTCTACATTTTCTTTTCTATTGCCTGTGTCCAATTTAAAGCTGCAGTCTGGAGACTTAGCCAGAATATTTGAATGAGCACAGCTCCCAGGTTCCTCCTTCTTCCTCTCTGCGCTGCAGCCCTGCCTTCAAAGCCCCTCCCACAGAGGAGCCTGCTGTGCACAAGCAGGCTTGTAACCACGGTAACTGAGGATGCCAGCTAACTAAGGTGTCACGTTCAAAATAACAACAACAAAATAAGCCCATTTCTGATCAATACACCCAAATTACAATGGCAAGCGCCTCATGCTGATCACTGTAAATATCCCGAGTAACAAATAATATTCCTAACATCGCAGTACATGGAGTTACCAGCTAATTATTACTCGGTGCAAAGTTTTTGCCCTCCTGCCTTTCTGAAGCATGAGTAATGTTATTTCTCTAAACCCATTCAACCAGTCCAAGAAATTGACTTGGATGTGTTGGGAAGAGACTATTAAGTCAATAGAGGTGTGAAAAAAGTAGAATGGATAGGAGGCATCTGTTCATCTCTAAACTGCACAACAATTACACAATTACAGACTATCCCAGCCCCCATTTCAGGAGCAATTCAATCCATCCAAGCCCTACAGACTGGAGTTTTACCTCTACGTCTTCCTTTAAAGAAGAAATCTGCCAAGTTTTATGTGGATATCTCAGTCAATGTTGATGGTAAATGTAGTTAATTGAGGCAGCAAAATCCCCAGTGCGTGGTGTCTTGAAAGGTAAAGGTTTGTTGAGTTTTTATGCTTGCACAGCCTGCCTATATGTACCAGGATGCATTGTGCAGGCCCCCATGTGCAATATTAGAGGTGCTCAATGGCTAGCCGTGGTTGTATTGGGAAGCTCCTAGTGTGACTGTGTAAAAATGTAAAGGCCTTTCAATTGTATATTCAGTTTTCCATTCCCTACTGGCTTTGCCAACCTAAAGATTACATATACAAGATGAGGTCTCTGCCATTTCTGAAAATCTCTCTGGTTCTATAAACCCAGCTGTCATAACCAGTTTTGTCTCTGGGGGTTGTTGTGATACAGTAGTGTAATTCATTATGCCCTTATATGTTGATACAACTAATAAAGTGTGACAGGTTTCATATAGGAGAAATGCATTACATTACATCAGAGACAGATTCTAAGAAACCAAGAGAGCCGACCAGAAACATACATGGCAAGAGAAAGAGATCAACAGATAGATCTCTAGTAGTTAAAAGAGCATATCTCTCTATACTGTAATTCACATATATAATTCATCTGGCACAACATGGAAAAGGAGAGCCAACCAGAGTGCACTTCAGAGGATAGATAACATAACACATTCCTCACATCACTGGAAGGAGCCGTGAGGTAGAGAACAGAAGGAAAAGGCTGCAGCGCGGGAGAAAATGACACAGTATCAACCCTGACAAACGGCAGAGAAGGGGATAAAAAGTTGCCAGAAGAAGTGAGAGATGTGAGGGGTACAGAGAGATGACAGGATCAGAGAGGGTATCACAAGAGGTTTTTTTTTTTTTTTTATGGTGTAAACGCAAAATGACTAAAAGGCCAAGAAGGGCGAGAGCAACACAAAAAAAGAATGCATTTCAAATGTGGACCATCTGAAAATGAAGATCCCAGTCTTCCTCCAAGAGGGCACTGATGCAAACTACTGAGTGTTATCTGAGTTTAAAGAAACAACCACAAAAGAAAGAGTTACATGATGCAGATGTTGACGTCTCATACCCAGGAGTTAGTCAGAAGCAGCATTGCATAACAAAAACATCTTGCGAATTTTCACTCCTGCTCAATTTCAGATTTTCTTTGTTCAGAGAGTCATAGAGATCACAAAGGTAAATCACAGCGAAGCTTGCCGACAAGTTCATCATGCTCAGCTGCAGTTACAGGCACTGGAATTGGAATTGGTACAAACCAAACACCATACCCGATTTGGTAATTTTACTGGCCTGACATATTGATGCATAACAGCAATACCTCTCTCCTTCAAGCCATGGATATTGATCACCTTCCATTAGGTGAGCGAACAAAAGCCCATTTGAAATCTATTGGATCCATAAAATAAGGGCAGCAGTTATCCAGCATGAAATGAGGAGGTGGACCTTTAACTCCCTCCTTCTTCATTATCTTTTTGGAACTCTCTGTATTCTGTTACTCACTGTGACTCCCTTCATCCTGCTGTTAATAATCTTTTTATTCTTTATTCGTCACTAACTGACTAAGTATTCATGGTAAGTTTGCTATGCAACTCCAGTATAAATTGTACTGTCATGTAGACGTTTATTGTATTTGCTGGATTTAATATACTCTGTAGCCAGTTTATCAGGTCCATCTAGCTGAAACTACTGCAGTGATCTAACTGCCTGCAATAAACCCTCCCCTCATGAAGAGTAATTCAAATTTTGCACATTTTAGAAGATGTCGTTTTTGGCACTGATGAATTGTTATACTAAGACACTGTGGTGGTCAAGAGAGCTCAATTGCAATGCAGTGTCTGATGTCACATGCAGGTTACGAAACACATAAACAACACATAGAGTGCATGGAATGTAGAAATGCACTACAAATAGAGAAGACGCAAACAAAGTCGGAAACTGGAATGGAACCCAGTAGAGTGCACAGCTCTGCCAAGGCCCAATACCTTTTAATTCTATCATCCCTAATCCACTATTAAATAAAACATCTTTAAATCTGCTGGATCCAGATTTTTATATGGATCCACATCAAACTCTACTATACCAGGCCACTGAATAGACCTGATATTTGTTATCAAGATCTGTGTATTATGTCGCACATATGACATTTTCTGCTTCTATGTACTGACCATAAAATTGAGTTGTTTATATGTTCATGAGTCAAGAAAGTCTTAGATTCTCCCATTCAGAGAACTAAAACCAAACAACACTTTGATAATCAACATTTCGTGTTAAAGTACCAACAGAAACAAAGTTTCTACTCCCTTTGAATTTTAAATGCCTGCTTTACCTCTCTCCCTTTATGAGGGTAGCACAATGTATCTATAAAGTCCCTGTAGTGAGAAAATGAAACCTTTAGATCATTGCAGATGCTCTGCTCTTTACATCACCATGAAATGGAGACGAATCTGCAAGGAGGGATGAATGCACTGTGCAGAGAGAGAAGCTCTCTCTGTCTTCTGCCATTACTATGTATCTATCTGGAAGAAAATCAAAGAAATAATCTCATATACATTGGTAAGCAGCAACATCTCGCAGAATTGTTCATGTTTTAACTGAAAACTGTAGTTTTGCATTTTTTGCAGTGCATACACACATATCACGCACCCTCTCAGTGTTGTACTGGGGTCTGATCTGATTACTGGAAAGCAGTGGTCTAATATCATCAGATTAATTCATTTAATCTAATTTCCTCTTAAGTGCTACTCCTCTAATTAAGTATGAGAGGGCCCAGGGTATGGACCACCCACTGGTTAGCAAAGCATGACAGAGTGTGTGTGTGTGTGTGTGTGTGTGTGTGTGTGCGCGTGTATGTGCGCGTAATACAAATGTGCAAAAGCAAATACATGTGTGTTTTCCAAGCGCATATGTACCATTAACACTCGGTCTATCACACACATACACTCACACACGTTGATGGGACTGGTACAGATTAAGCAATATCTGGAGGCTAGTGTAATTAGGGCCAATTCAATTGGACTTTGATACTTCATTATACACCTGCCAACAACACCAGGGATTGATAGCCATATTTTCCTTCTCCATTTCGTTTTCTTCCTCATTAATGGCATGGAATTAATGAAAATGGCTCTGAGTGGCCTCGCTCACTGCTGAAGGACATGCTGCATGTCTGCATATGCTGTACACATTTGTGGACTTTTCTATAGCCATCTCTTTCACTCACTCACACACACACACACACACACACACACACATACACATTTTTGGAGAGACAGATGCTCTGCCTACATAGCATGGCACAATAGAGTCAGGGGTATGACTATGTCTATACTACACTACCTAAATTAAAATGCCAGGTCAATATTAGTGTTTCCACCTCTAGCCACAAAGGATGACCCAAACAACTGAAAGAAAAAACGTCCCATCATACACAACATTTAGTAAAGTGGGACAGTAAACCCCCTGTGATGGCTGACAGTGGACTTCAGTTTTGAGGCCTCATCCTGCACCATCTTGTTTGCAAAAGCGTGGTCTAACAGTAATCCAACACCATGATAAATTACATTTATATAACTACAATGTAAGGGGGAAAAAAAAGTTTGTCCACCCGCCGCTGCAGATAAAGTTAGTTACTCAGGTGATGGCCGTACACGCAGTATTTTTCCTTCCTGTTGAATAATTAATTCCCCAGCAGTATTACTTTCACTTCTGTGCAGTACTGTTGAAACACAAAAAGCTGAAGCATAATACAGATGACCTCATGATATCATCTTTAAATATGCTCGGTCCGTGATCATATTTGTATTTGAAGTATTTGGTTTGAATATTTCACTGGGTGTTGGTGGTTACAATACGCATAAACTATTATGTTTAGGTGACACATTTTCAGCAGAAATTATTGTCACTGCACTGTATAATCTTTCAGATTTTTTTTTTTCTTTTTTCAAAAAATCCCTCACACAGAGGTAGATGATAAAAGAGATGCAACCAGTTTATAAAAGTGTTCAGTGTACATCCTTTGTTCTTATTCAGTGGCCATCCCAACAGGTCTGCCCCACACTCATCTGCTGGCTGCAGGGCTGCTGAATCAACTACGGCATTTTTGTCAGCGTGCATCCGCAGACACAAAGAGCACAGACAGATCTCAAGAGTGCTGGCACATGCTCTCTAAACTCCAATCTAACTGTGTAAACTTGGCAGCGCTTATAAAATATAATCCAAGAATCTGTTACTACAGTGCCTGTTCATCCCCAAATGTGCCGTGAGGAACATTTTTAGTGTAGTACTGAGCTAAAATAGCGAAAGCTCATGAACCGGACGTCCCTGCCATTTTGTAAATGTACTGTGAAGACAGAGGCTATAAAACAAGGCAGTGTTGAGAATGAACCACGGTCATGATCATCATCTACTTCTTTCATGTAACATTTTCAGAAACATATTGTAATGGCATGTTCAGCTGTAATACCATGTTGTTTGATAGCAGCCATATTCTCTTACCATGGTTCCTCAATGCTGGAGTTAGCTCTGGGCAAGTAAAATTATGAAGTTGCAAGTTTTCTTATGTAACATCTAATGTTGGCCATTTACTGGGGCATATCATTAGTTAACAAATGACAACACAAGCTGTAACAGTTAGAACGATGTGTTAAGAAGATAGCATTCTTATTTTGACTGTCAGAGGTTCAGCAGTTTGGATGAGTATAGCCTGTTCTTGCTCTGCTAGCAGTTATTATTAGTTGCATTTATTTATAACAGAGTCCTTAAATTTTTCTTGTAATGTTTGAGCTCTATTTTTATGTTCTTGGCTGTTGCAGTATTTAACTTTCATTTTTTATGCACCACAAACCAAGGCAAATCCCTTCCTCTAAATAAGAAGAGGCATCTTAGTCTCCACTTTTGCACTTATATTTTTGAAAAGTTTGTGAACTTTGTGATAAATAGTAAATCATGAAAGGCTTTTTTTTGTGTGTTGACAGTAACTGAAATGTAACATTCCAACCTGCTGGAGAGGATTCTGTGCCAGCTATTTGGCTATGCCAAATGAGGTTTACAATATTTTTTTCAGTATGCCTGCTTACACAGACCTGTGTTTGTTACACTCATAGAATGAGCAGTTCCTTGTATCAGTGTAAACACTGTACATGTTTTTCAAACATTTCTATTATTTTTTTTTTTTTTACAAAAAAATCAACAATGCAACTGAGGAATGATGATTATATGGGCACATAAATACATAGTAGTAATGACTTTAGTCTTTACAATTTCAACAATCTGCTAAAAGGACAGAAACAAATAAACAAAATAAACAACAACAAGGGTTTGAACTGAACTGAACATTGAGAAGGGGGAAAAACTGCCCCCTGTCATTTGGAGCTGGTGGCTGCAAATTACAACAAATTGGTCCTTTGATTTTAACCATGCTCCCAGGATGGCAGTGTTGACCAATTTTGCTATGATTGAAACGTCTCAACAATTTATCCCGCCCATTATTGCCCTGTGGTCCAATTATGATTGAGCAAGCCTAATACCTGAATGTGCCTGGGTCAACTTTTTTTTCTCTATTTATTTTCTATTTAACTTTACATATATCTATAATAATCTCATCTAATCTAATCAAACTCATATGTGCTGTGTACTTGGCTCATATGTACTGAAAAACAAGTCAACAAGATGGAAAAAAAGATGTTGCTGGGGAACCAGTAAAAGCAACACTCGAAATACTGACTATGTGGAAAGAGTCGTATTTATTCAGGTCCCAAAACAGCAGACAAACTTTGGCCAATGTAAAGATAGTGTGGTAGACCTCACTGTCAGCTGAACATTGACGCCATCACCAAAGGCCCCCTGTTTGTTCAAATGGAACATTACAATGTATGTTCACATTAAATTGATACCAACGTCACGGACACCCCACATTGTGTACAGTCACATCTTAGGTTAGCCGATAAATACATAGAATATGTTTGTGATCCCACAAAGAGGGATAAGGGGACATACCCATCAGTGCAGTGCAGTGATGTTGACTGAGACTCTTGTCACTCTTGACCTCCATGAAAAGTTTGTGTTGTACGAAGTAATGTTATGTGTTACTGCTTCTGTTTTCCTTCAGATGGAATGACTTGGCCTCAATGCGTGTCCACTCCTACTTCAGTGATCTACTAAATATTGCTGCAGCTGGCTGAACAGGACCGGCTTGTCCAACCTTATCTGATTTAGGATCGGTCAGTTAGTGGACAGCTTACAGTGACATTTTGTACAAGTGATGCACAGCCAGTTTCATTATTTAGAATAAAATATTTTACATGAACATGTAAATGACTGTATGTTTTTTTTTTTTTTGTTTGTTTTTTTTTTACATAAGATAAGTTGCAGCAAGTCTTTTCAAAATCTCTCCAAAAACCTCCACTCGATTCAGATCAATAGGTGAGATTCATGGGGTTGCCAGATCAGATAGGTGTCCTGTGTAGGGTGGCCAGAGTCAGGGATTTGATGTCCCTTTCGTGAGGCGAAATTGCTGAGCTGTACATTTGCCTCTCCAAAACCCTGCCAGGCAGCGACCAGTGGACTTCTCAGATTTCACACACAAATACACTGCTCCATCACATCCTCTCCCCTTGCTATACCTCTTGTGTGAGTGTGCGTGTGTGATTGTAACCAACTTTCAGTGTTTTGCCTCAAAGTCCCGCAGTGCAACCCGTCTCTATTACAGCGTTCTGACAGCTTGCAGTTTTATTTTACCCCACACACAAACACATTGTACTTCTGTGTGAGGACTCACTCACACAATGCATTCAGAATCCCCTTAGAACCAGCTTTAGGGCACTCTCCTGTATGTATTATTTTTTTTCTCCTTATTCTAGAAAACAGCATCAAGTACTGTACATACCGTAAATTACCAAATAATAGCCGGGACGTTTATTTGTTTCAATCACTTAACAGACCGGGTGTTTATTTCAGACCAGGCGGCAATTTGGGACAAGCGTTTAATTCTTTCCTCACAAAAATCCGGGATGAAAATGTCACAAACTTTGCCAGCTTCTCTGTGAATTCTCTGGCATCCTTCTGTGAAATAGTTGTTCGTCTTCTGCAAGTGAAGTTGTTGTTGCGGAGGAAACGATTTAACCAACCAGCACTCGCGGCAAACTCCTCATCTCTGCTGTCACTCACAGTGGTATGCGTTTGTTTCGCCATCGCCCTGATCATTTTGCTGGACACTCTCTCGTGGCGTGTCCTTTTGCTGTTAAATCATCGCTGCATGTTTATCTCTAACTTCTCGCCAGCCTTCTTCCTACCTCCACCAGGCAGTCATTCTTTTCCTGTGAAATCAGTACAAATGGTGGATTCCTTGACAAATTTATTTTGCAGAGCCCCTGAATTCTCAAACAAGACATGTATGATACCATTCAAAAGCAAGAGAAACTCAAAAGCTGCCAATGGTTGTCAACATCTTTACCCTATCCCTATCTGAAACCTAATTCTAAGCCCACCCTTAAAATTGTGTCCTCAACCAGTCCTTTCAGAAAATCAAAGATGGCTCTTACAAAGATTGCTGTATATGTAAACACGCACATGCACACACACACACACACACACACACACACACACACACACACACACACACACACACACACACACACACACACACACACACACACACACACACACACACACACACACACACAGCCCTAAATTGTCTTGTCAGTCATCAGAGTGAATCCAGGGGTAAACCACCACCAGTTACCCACCACCTCCCATAAGCCCTGTTAAAAAAGCCCCAGGATGCCCACCGGAAGTGTGTAACCTTAAACAGATGACAGCAGGGTCCTCCCCAGGTGCCTTAGTGTTGTGACCTGTGACCCTGTGACCCTGTAACCCCTCTCTCTACTGCACGCTGTCACATCGTTGCCGCACTAACAAGCTGGCTTGCCTGAATAACCTTTAACTGTAGCGCCATCCAGCTTCTCCGAGACCTTTAGCTGACACGTTATCTCGAAGTTTCCACTGTACTTTTCCACTTTTTTCATCTCTCATTTTGTTCCTCTGTGTCACTGCAGCACTCTTTCTACTGTACACAGTTTTTCTAAGCTTTACTTAAGTCAGCAAGCGCTTACGCTATGTTCACAGAACATTACATGACAGCTGCTCACATGACATACTGAAATAAGTTATGGCACAAACAAATCACTTGTGAGTCTTGGTCAAAAACAAATAAGATCAATCAATCAAACTTAATAGAAAGTAAGATGGAGCACAAGAATCTTTGAACTCTGTCTGGATTGTAGCGTATTAGAATTCATGGCAGACTGAGCCCTGTAATTCTAATAGTGATATCATTAATTGTCTGTTGTTTTAGAAGAGACTGAGTTTGAGGTGAAATAAATTCCCTTATTTAAGAGTTTGTGAATAAAGACAGATGACAAGAAGGAGGACGGGTGAAAACAACAGGGAGGGGAAATTGAGAAATGAAAGTGAAAAAAAAAGAATAAAACAGACGAAAGGATGAACAGAGAATAAAAACAAATCCCTCTATTCCGTCCAACTACACCATTCTTCTTTTATAAATTGAGACATAGGTGAGAAAAGCCAACAAGAGGCAGAACAAAGTGACCTGGTAAAAGACACTCACAGACACACACACATGCCCATCAGACAAAGGATTACATTAGCAATTCAGATCTTACTTTCAGAGATATAGAACAGTTCCTGTATGAACCTAGCTTCAGAGCAGATGGGTCAACATTTACTTGAAGCCTACTCTGTCTTTTAGGAAATTAGATCCTCATTTGTTCACTCATTCAGGTTGTGGTATGAAACATATTTTCTGCCATTATGCAGGTAACATCCTCTTGAGTGATGGACTACTCAAAGACCAAGACGATGACGGTGGAGACTGCAGTTCACATCCTGAGTCTTATGTGTGTTTAGATTTCGGCACAGAAAGGCAAGACTAATAACATCTTGTGTTTTGTGCATCAAATCTCTGTCAACTTTTTCTGTATAACAGAACACCAAGATCATCATCTTTTCCAGCTCATCCTCATACCTAAACAACATCTAATGTGTTGATTGCCTGTGATTTCCATAACATCACAGCAATAGGCATAATGGACCATGGTCATAAGGTTAGTTGGTTTGGCAAGAAAACTACTTGGTTAGGTTTACTTAACACTATGGTTTGGCTTTAAATGTACTTATGTAACTTCAGTTACCAACATACATACATACACTACATTTGTAAGTCAAAATAACACAAGTTTTGTTGAACATTGGACATAAACTGTAGTCCCCTGGTTGAGAGTCCTGAGCTTGTGTAACCTGACCATCCATCCCCATCCCCGTCACCTTTCCTGACTTCCTTCATTGCTGCTGCAGTAATTACAATGGCCACTAGAGGTTGCTGTTAGAGAAACAATGGATTGTAACGAAGATAAGATGTCTTTCCCAAACCTTAACCAAGTGCTGCTGCAGCGGCCTAAACACAACAAAACGTTAGGTCAACAAATTGAACACATTACATTTTGTGTATTGTCATGAATTGACATTTCGTCAGTATGTCTGTTTCTCTGACAGTCTGTGTCAACGATGGAAATGTAACTGCTTTCTAAGTGTACTATTTTGTCCAATTAAAAAATATCGCTGACTAATGTGTACAGTGTCAATGTAAGTCAGTGCAGAAATACCTTCCGCATATTTTCCTTCATCAAATGCTTACGCTGTTGTCTGTTGATTCTTTCTCAGAAATGTTAGCCTCATGGTTTTTTGCTTATCCCTTTCATTTCTCTCTCAATCCCTCTGTACTGCATCAGCCTTCCTCTGTTGTATCTCTCAACTGTTGTGCAACTCATTAGCTTCATTTCTGTCTTGAAGAGACTCTATTGAACTGCTGGTTCAAACAAATTTCAAAACAGTACATTTGTTTCAAACAACAACTGAACAGTGGTACATACAAACTGTGTGTCTGTGTGTGTGTGTGTGTATGTGTGTGTAGAGCTTGTGTATGGGTGAATGTCCTCATCGATAAGCTGCTAAAAGTGGTAAAACTGCTTCAGTGCTGGACGTTAATGATATTAGGCACAACAAAGTCTTTTGAAGTCGGTGGTTCAGATGGAAAGATCAGAGCTTCCTCTCGCAGTTACAACATCACCTTCACATCAGCAGCAGCCACAACAAAACACACAACACAGTGCGGTGGAGGTGAAAGGCAAATGAAAATAATGCAAACATGATTTTCCACTATCAGATCACCTAATTCTTATTTTTTTTCTTTTTCTTCAGTTATTTAATTCACATTTGTTTTACTACATGTGTTTTAATAGAGCTGGTCTGAACACGTTTTATATCACCCATTAACACTATTGTTACATTGTATACCTGCCCTCCATGTGTACAAGTCAAAATCTGCCCCGGGCAATCAGTGCTGTCAATTACTGCAAGTGAGGCGAGTGAGTGTCTTTATGTAACTGTACAATTTTCTTGACCTTATGAGGTTTCTTTGTTCTGTCCTGTTCCAGGTGTATAACAGAGAAAATCTAAATACAGTGTATTATCTCACCTCAAGAAATGGAATTCCATTTTGAACTGGAATCGAACAAATATACTGCACATACAGTAGATAGGCTTTTTGTACATGTACATGCATAAAGAGATGGACAGATTGAAAGAACAGACAGAAAGATGAACTGGGTGTAATGTCATCAGACTCTCAAGAGCAATGCAACTGCAGACTGTACCTGATCCCCCACTGCCTGTAGTTGAGTTTTTAAATGGACACAACTAGGCAGACACAAATTCACAGATTAAACTGTAATTCCTTTCTCTCTCACTTTGTCTTCTCTTCTTTTTTCTCATTTTATTTTCTCTTTTAATTCATTAACAGATAACGAACATGTGCATGTATGTTATAAGTGTTAGTACTGTGAAAACATCATGCGTTAAATACGCTAAAATGGTATCAATAGTGTGTGATAACAAAGCTATACCAAAACTATTCTATTATTTGATGACGCAATATCCACCTCAGTCACAGAAACAAATACTATGTGGCTACAAAACAATACAGACTGTACAAAAGAGACAGAACATAGAAAACAAAGGGAATAAAGACAAGTGGGACAAAAAAAAGAGAAAAGGGGCAAAGAATGAAACAAGCAATGAGGAGCTTATTTCGCCCCATTCCTCAGTGTATTCCAACCAGTAGACAGGAAGTGTTTAACTATTAGGTGAGCCTTGGTAAAGATTTCTCCCTCCTCCCTCCAAGCCCTCCCTCCCAGGGGAGAGCAGAGAAGCTTGCACAAGCAGATTTAGCACATGGTATTGACTTAAGGAGATGTTTTTTTCCTCAAGGCGTTGCCTTGGAAAAAAAAAAAAGGGCAAAAGAGAGACAAAGAGGAGAATGGAGGAAAAGAAAAAGAATGGGAATCCAATACACAGGGAGGGAGGAGATGAATGTATTGGTGGGGGGTTTTAAGCTGTGATCCATGTTGTCTTTAAATGGATGGATAGACAAGGACCAGGCAGATGAATGGTGGGATTTCAACATTGTGTCAGAGTCAAAAGCAATATACACACCACTTAGTCGGAAGTCACGCTTGACTTGTACGGTTGCTCAAGGCAAATACTGTACAGTGGAAAATAAAAAAGTGAAGCAAACAGGATTTTTTTTTCTCCAGAAATTCAGTATATTCAGTCATGATTACCTGCCGCAACAGAGTGGTATGGCTTTTATGAGTCCTCCTGGAGAGACATTTTTTAGTGGGAACTACCACAGAAGCAGGTTTGAATCTGTCTTTTTGCCTAAACTCAAAGGTGTGTGTGTGGGGGCTGTTTGACATTAGTTAAAAGTGAAGACCATCACTCCAGCCGTGACACCAAATCAGTGTTTATGGTGCAATGGTACACATGACATGAGAGAGGTAAGTTTGGTGAAGCAGATGAGCTTTACCATGTTTAATGTTACACATTCTTTGTATCAAACAATGGAATAAATCTGCAAGACGCATGATATATGTCAGCACTGATATAGGTTAAAAGTTGACCATGCAATGGCTGGGCATATAGAATATATCTGGAACAATTTAGAAACGTATGTGCTCGATTGCACCATACACAGTGATTTTGCTTTGCTGGTAAGATTTCATCATAAGATGGTTTGTAGTTACAGCTTATTACAGTTTGAAAAAATTGTATCATCAATTCATGCATCTGCACATATATATATATATATATATATATTATATATATATATATATATATATATATATATATATATATATATATATATATATATATATATATATATATATATATATATATATATATATATATAAAAACATACAGCCATCTAATTGGAAACATAAAAGTTATTCTTGAAATTCAAGTAGTAACAAAAACATGACTACATATTCAGCTGGAATCCATTCTCAAATCACTAAAAAGGCAAAGAAAGATGTAAACTAAGTCCACCGTTACTGTTGGGTTTCAGAGGAGAATCCACAGTGCAAAGAGAGGCTTTCAGCAGTGCAGAAATGTAAATCTCAAAGTCCATGCCTCCACTGCTGCAACAGTATTATTATGACAGGAACGGACACTTTAGTAAGCTTCTCCATGTCTTTTAAAACTGGCTGTATATACAAAGAAATCTTATGAAAAGAACGAAAATGCTGTGAGTTTCCCCATAGTTTTCCCATATCACTTATGAGCAATGAAACCTAATTCATGACACACACACACACACACACAATTATAAGGTACTGACACACTGCTTCCCTAACAATTTGTGGTGTTTGTGTTGCGGCATGGAACTAAGTGTGTGTGTGTGTATGTGTGTGTGTGGATCCCAGCTGGTGCCTGCACGTGTGCTTGCACCCCTATGTGTGTGTGTGTGTGTGTGTGTGTGTGTGTTGCCAGCAGGCGGGTGGCCTGGGCCACCCCGTAAAGGTGATGTGTGGCGGCTATTTGGAGTCTGGACGTGGCAGGTTAGCTCACTCCAGCCCGCTAATATTTTATACGGCAGCTCTCTCCAGTCTTATCATATTTTATGCGGCTGCAATAACAAACTGTCTAGAGCAAAAGGGACCGCCTGCCACTGCACATGCTGCCAGTAGTAAACCAGGCACAGGCACAAAACAAACCCGCAGAGGCATGCTTCTGGTGAGTAACACGGCAACTGACTGATGCGGCGTCAACTGAGTACTTTTACAGTAAACAAACAGAGCGAAGCACCCAGAGTGATGACTGAAAGAACAAGGCGCAATTATTAGAAACATAGCCATCTGAGTGACAGGCATGGAGCCACTCCAAGAAGGGAGCCAGCAGTCATTTGGTCCTATTGTCTAATTCATTTCTGAGCCGACATCTGTCACTGTCCCGCTGCCCACTGAACACACACACACACACACACACACACACACACACGGGGTGCTGTGGGTTGCTCCATGTGTTCATGAATTTAACGCCACTGAGTGTACGCAAGTGTGATTAGGAGAGGCACATGATAAAAAGAAGTTGAGCGTTTACCAGCAGCACTGCTGATTAAAATGAAAGTTATCAAAAGTATGATAACGTAGAGGTGAGAGGAAAAATATGGAGAAAAAAACACATATAAAAAGGATGGAAAAAAAATGAGCAAGAGATGAGAAATAAAAAAAACAACATGATGTAAAAGTATGGGAAAGACGCAGGCATCCGTGCAAGGGCATAAAAACTGTCGGTGCTGACGGGTGTTGTCTTACCTGGGGCAGATAGAGGAAGGCTGGGGGGCATTGCAGAGAATGGGGCAACATCCCGGACCCAGGCAGGAGCACACAGCCGGAGTTCGCCATAGAGCACAGCATGTGGAGACGGGACACCTTACTCATAGAGTCTCAGTCACACCTCTATTTACCGAAGCTTCTCTCACCTCTCAACCTCTCTGGACCACTCTGCTGTCCTCTCTCCTCTCGCTTATTTACTTCTTCTACTTCTTTCAGCGGTACCGATCAGCCAGAGTTACAACTTCAGGGGATGCAGATGAGGGATGCCCGAGCAGAGACACACACACATACACACACACACACACACACACACACACACACCATACACACCACTGCAGGCACACACTCTGAGATGCTGAAACGTCAGACGTATCGTGTGTGTGTGTGTGTGTGTGTGTGTGTGTATGAGTGTGTGTGGGAATCTAATGTGTGCAGACAGCCAAAGTGATGCTTCTCCTTCTGTCCTTCTCTCCTATGTTTACTTTGAGAAAGATGTGGAGGAGCCAGGGCACGCGAATGGGTATGGAGGGAGGGAGGAAAGAAGGGCTGGAGGAGGGAAACAGAAAGGAGCGTAGAGGAGGAGGCGGAGGCAGGAGGCGGAACAAAGGAGCCTTGGGAGGTCTTTAAGGAAAGAGAGGGAGTGATTGGAGAAAAAGATGAGAGGCTAGGAGCGTTGAGAGAAAGGGATTGGATGGCTCCGAAGCGGCTGGGAGAGGGAGGAGAAGGAGGGATAGGAGAAGGGAAATCTCTGGGGTATTCTAACATCAAATGGGCATGCATGAGAGGGAGACGAGCAAAAGAGAGATAAAGAGAGTGTGTGTGTGTGTGTGTGTGTGTGTGTGTGTGTGTGTGTGTGTGTCTTTTTCTACGTGTGCAGGCTTGCACACATTACAATAAGAGAGCAGCTGATCCATGCCGTTAACCCTTTCCAGAGAGGTTCGGGACAGACTAGTTGCTGGGAGTCATCTCATAATAGCAACAGCTGGTGTAGTGTGGCCGATTTGCCAAGCAGAAAACTAAAATAAATCGCAAACCTACTCTCCTCAATGCTGACCATATACACACCTCTTAATACAAAACAACTCCAAAATGATTTCCAACTTTGTGAATTATTCTCCTCTAAATGAGTTCAGCTGTGTTACTCCAGCCTTCACGTGATCCCGCTACTTTGAGAGAACAGGTCAACCAGCTGCTGTTGAAAAGACTAAAATGAACTTTAGTTGTATTTTGCTGCTCATGGTTTAAATAAAATGGCATCATTATTGGAAGGAGGAAACAAAACCTTTGCAACAATTTTAATTTCATTTAAGAAACAACTAGGGATGTAAATAATAACACTGTGTTTAATAGCATTGAAAAAAAAATGCAGCTGTATAATTTGTAATGCAGCTGTGGGGAGGATATTTTCTTTAAGCATAGTTTTCCCCAGAAAGGACATAGCTAATGGCTTAATAATGAGATATAGTAAAATATACAACCCCAACCCTCACCTTCTGTCCCCCTGAGAGGAAATACAAACAGCAGTTTATGTATATTTTATATTTTCATTTGCATCACTATTTAATTGGTTTCCCAATAAATTTGATGTGTCTCAAATGGCAGCATTTAGGAGATCAGTTAAAGAAAACAGACCAAGGTACAGAAGTTAGGAGGGAAGGAGTGTGTAACAGCACTGATGGATATCGTTTCATTTTTCTTTCTTTCCTGCTTGATTAAAAAATTGCGTAACATATCATTCCATCCGCATTGAGGACAAGAATGATAAGTACTGTGATATAATGAAACTGGCAGTTATGCTAAGGTTTGACTTTGAATTTGATGCAAATTCCATAAATAATTGATGGATATTGATTTTTGATTACGCTTACCAATTCAAGACTGTTTTTAATTTCTTAATTTGTTTTATATCTTGACATAAATCCCATGTATCATAATATGCTTGTGTTTGATTTTTTATTTTATTTTTTTTACAACTGTTCAAGTTCTAGTAATTAGACCACACACACACACACACACACACACACACACACACACACACACACACACACACACACACGGCAATTTAATCTACAATCTCACTGTAATGTTTCATTATCTAAAGGTATTAACCGATGTTTAAATTTCTTTGTGCGTTCATGTGTATACTATTTATATATCCCTTAAATATTAAAATGCTAAATGTATTGAGTACTACATTAAATCCAATCCTGACTTCTATGAGGTGTTGATGGCAAAAAATGGTAATGTTTTGATGGTCCTCCATGAGCTTATTAAAATGATTTCTCACCTAAGCACACAGTGAAAAGAAATATCAAATCATACCGGGGCCAACTCAACCAACCAACCAACTCAGGTAAAAAGAAAGTGGATCATCTCAGAATTGTGAAAGTTTTTTTTTTGTTGTTGTTGTTGTTTTTATCCAATTGTAACTGAACCCTGGAACCCTACTAAAACTCATTTGTCAGTGTAAATTTGTTTCTATTCAGATCGTTTGATTTTGAGCTGAATTAGTTTATTGTTTGAAAAAAGTCAATATTTATTACTAATGAACTTGACAGCTGATGAGAGTCTACTAACAACCAGACCTAATGTGGTCTAATTACTAGAACTTGATCAGTTATATATAAAAAAAAAAGAGTAAGAGTAATCAAAAATCAATATCCATCAATTATTTATGGAATTCATTGTTTAAAAGAATAACTCATCCGTCTGTACATGGCAATGCCAGTATTGCTAAGGTGTATTTAACATGTTAAGATGGTAGATTTGGATGTCATCATGGATAAATTAAAATGTAATTACGCTGAGATGTCCTGCATCAAATTCAAAGTCAGACCTTAGCATCACTGCCAGTTTCAACATATCATATTACTTATCATTCTTGTTCTCAATGCAGATGGATGTGAAGTCTATTGATACAAATTAAGCATTTTGCAGAAGGAGAGGATGAGTGCAACACGGCAAGAGGTCAGAGTGTCTTAATTTAGATGGGTTTGCACTATTTAAATGCATAAAAACATGCAACAACTGAGAGACAAACCAACTTTAAACCATAACAAACCATGACACCACGAATCTTCTCTACAGTGATAGTGAGCTAAAAGGGCTGCGAGTGAGAGTCAATGAAAATTAGTTAAGGGAATATGAGAGAGCGAAAGGGTGCCTGTAGCAGGAGACACAAGAGCCCTTACTTTGGACGCAGGCAGGTTGAATCGACAGGAAAAGTGACTTTAAAAGCGGTGGCTGGTCCCTGCTGCCGAAGCAAGGCAGTGTTTAAAAAGAGAGGAATTGTTAAGAGGAATCAAAGCGGCCTGAGACTTGACAGGGCGACGGCATTAGGCATTCTTTTTCTTTATCCCCTAAGGTGCTTGTCCTCTGCAAGGTGGAACCACACTCACCAAGTCAAAGAAACAAAAAAAAAAGAGAAACAGTCTCCTTCTTCTCTCCTCATATGCTTCACACACACTCACACACACTCACAGACACACACACACACACGTAATTTCCTCTCTTCCTTCTCTCTCCTTTAAAGTATTGTATATATTTTATTAGCTTTTGAATGGTATATTCTCAAAATTGTTAACGTTTTATCTCAAGTCTCTTAATTTGAATTCATGAGCAATTACACTTGTCATATGCAGTAGTCATAATTATTGATAAAAACATATTAATAAGTATTTTTTAAAACGTCAAGGAGCTGTGGTGTCTCATACTTATTCTTAAATAAGCAGGAGAAATTGGGTTTTTGTAAAACAATTTTTCACCTTTTCTAACACACAATGTGCATTACCAGTGCCACTTTTTCAGAATGCTTCATACAGTCTGCATCCTACACAGATAGTTGATTTCACCTCTAAAACTCACTCAAACCAGCAAAACACTTGTCTCTTCTGATGAATACATTTATCAACAGCTCTGATGGAGCTCAGGATTTATCAGGATGATGGCTGCTTTACGGGGAACAATTTCCATGTATGAATCCAGAGTGTGTGTTTGTGTGTGACCTTTTGGATGTGTGGAGATTTAAATAATCAATCAAGTTAAGCTGCTGTGCCCTGTGCATGAATGTGCACAACATCAAGAGATGCACTGAGCATTTTTGCTGCTGGGGGATCACAAAGCCTAATGTAATATGTTCCTCGGTAAAAAAAAAAAAAAAAAAAAAAAAAAAAAAAAAAAAATATATATATATATATATATATATATATATATATATATATATATATATATATATATATATATATATATATATATATATTTATATCATTTCACACAATGCACCACCCATCCACTGTTAATCAGAATTTTCTTTTTTTATGACCTGGACTGCAACAGGCCAGTCCAGTGCTTTGAATAACTGCTGGATAATCTGCAGTGCCCCATGATTTACAGTAAGTGCTATCTGTTATCATCACTACTGTGGTTATAGCATAATCGTTTATAGTAAAAATAGGATCAGACAGTATATACTGTGTGTGTGCGTGTGTGTGTGTGTGTGTGTGTGTGTGTGTGTGTGTGTGTGTGTGTGTATATATATATATATATATATGTACACTCAAACTCATTCTGTGTGCAAAGCCTGGACATGTCACATACTAAATTAGTGTACGTTAATAGTCCTCAATCCACTCAGATTCCACCAGCTCGCCTCTCGACCCGCCCCCCTCACAGGGGACAGGCACAGAACGTAACGCTTGTCGTAATCTGGGTTCGATTATTTTCCCTTGTGACCTGCCTGTGACCTGCCTGTGACCTACTTGACGTCATTTCAACACTTTTCTACTCGTACCCACAAACTTGAATTCGTTTTCACAGTGAGGACTTCGAAGTCGTAGAAATTAGAGTTGTACTCCCAAGACTTTGCACTCACAGCTTTGAGATTCATACTCAGATAAAAAACAATCCTAACCCAAACCCAAACCCAAACGACATACAAATGTTAAACATTACGAATACGAAGGGGTAGAATCATGCACACATCGTTTTGATGGCTATCTTACTCCATACTACAGCCTTCAATTTGAAATTCATGCAAAAGGATCATACAAGGAACGACCTCCTGCAAGCTGTTCAGGGCAGTCCACAGGAGGTCCGTTTTCATAGGGTTAAAAGGAGAAAAGGGCCCATTACTGCTACTACCTCTGCTTTAAGCATAAAAACAAAAATTTAGATATAAAATTAAATACATTTTTTTGTTCCTAATCCTGCTCCCCTCCCCTCTCCTCTGAGGCGTAATGGAGGGCCTGACATGGCAGTATTTCATCCAGAGCTCGCTGACACCAGGGCTCCACGCAGGAGAGCAGCTCGGGACAGAGGCCCCGTCGGTGGGTCGTGAGGCAGTGAGGCGGTGAGGCAGTGAGGGCTCCACAGGGGACAGCAGAGGGATGGGGCCTTTAATGTTCAGCAAATCTGTTAAAGGAACATCTATCATTGATGCCCTTGCTGCCCAGCCAAGAGGCCGCGGCAGATGCCAGATACTCATCACTCCATCCATTGTTCATGCTCACTTGTTTTACCTGACTTTCCACAAAAATTCTCTCTTCCCTCATATGCAATTTCATCCCTTTCTTTCTCTAAAAAAACACATATATGCACAAAAGACAAAAGTTTAATAAGCTTCCAAAAACACAGACATCGATATATGCACCAAAGTCAGTTTTTCAGTCAACTTTAGCCATGAATTGCTGCAGAGGACAAAAGAAGAGGGTGAAATAAAAGAAATCTACTTCCATCTTTATGCATTGAGAAACAAAATGGTCCTCAGGACACAGTCCAGTGGGTTTTTATATATTGACATCATAGAATTGCAATTCTCAATCCATCCAGTTCTGCTTTGGCACTCCAAATGGTCGACCGCAATATATCTCTTAGCTACACATACTTACACACACACACACACACACACACACACACACACACA
The DNA here is from genome assembly GCF_904848185.1 of Acanthopagrus latus. Lineage (NCBI taxonomy): Eukaryota > Metazoa > Chordata > Actinopteri > Spariformes > Sparidae > Acanthopagrus > Acanthopagrus latus. The sequence goes on along the minus strand of NC_051058.1, from coordinate 1,701,004 downwards.
CACACACAGAGGACAGAGGCAGTAATATATCTCAGGGAGAATTCAAGTGCACCACCACCAACATTTGCATTTCTGTGGAAACGAGAGCATCTGATTTATAGAAGCAGAGCCCCGAAGCATCTTGGGAAATGAGGTGGGTGGATGGAAACTACGTTTCCCAGAGGCGGCATGTTTTGGCCATGTCAGCAGCAGGCATTTCAGAAATGTTGTTTTGCAGTGCTGGAGATTTTCCAAAACAAGACGGAGAGAGAAAGAGGGAAGGAGGAAAAAGAGGAAAAAATGAAAAGGTAGCAAAATAACTTTTTGTGTGAGCCTGAATTTTCAAGAGAAGCATATATTTTTGTGAAAGCAAGTGTGAGCACAAAAAAGTTTGGGCCGTTTTCCTCAAGTAGAATGATTTGTTCTTTCGGTCATCAAAGCCTGCAACCCAAACAAACAAATGAAGTTGTTTTGTGACAAATCTAGAAAGAAGAGAGCAAGAGAGTGAAAAGACGACATGGAATGGAGCAACGGACTAAAGCATTATTGGAATGGGATAAAACTGGGAAGACAGAGAGGGAAACAATAGGAACAGAGGCCCAGGAGGAAACCAGACAGAGATACTACAGAGTGCTGTGCTGACACGGTCACAACAAAGCTTTTTGTCATGCTGTCATTACCATTCCTGCGTTCCTCTTCTCCACTACATGATATGAGTAAATGAGAGGGGGATGAGTGGGGGAGCTGACCCTATAGATAACAGATGAGTGTGAAAGTTGGAGGTCTGAGTGGGATCGAGGAAAGAGATATAATAGTGAAAATTCTGGAGGCAGACGGCCAAATTAGTGGACGCATAAGAGATAGAAGGATGAAGGGAACAAGAGTGACAACAGGCTGAGCCAGAGTCCCTGTGGAGATGCTCTTTGTATCATCTAACAAGTAACTCATAGCTTCACTTTACACACTGCCGGCTGATGTATCCACATTCAGATGGGTAATTCTGCCTCCCTGAGGACTGAAAAGCTTGCTGTGCATCCCACCACACCTTCTGCAAAAGTCCACATCCCACAGTCGTCTGGCTACTTCATGTCACACTAAGAGAATCAGATCCTTCTTTTGCGAATCATTCACTTTCACAGCTGCAAGAGCTTTTCCTGAATACATAATTCTCCTAATTTGACTTGTTGGAGAATAATGATTGTATTATATTTTTGCCTGTTTATTTAATATAGCGATATTATTTTATTATATAATTATTACTGAATCAAATGATTTATAGAAATCTGATATCAGTTGATCAAGGCAGAAAATAATATTAATTCCGAAGCCACGGAGCCCCTTCGGGGAAAAATCATTATGTTTACTAGAAACTACCATGTGGTCACAAGAAAATTTTAGAATTTTCTCATTTCCTATGAATGTCGCATCAGAAATCCACAGTGCCTGGAACCCGCTGGCCCACGCACTAGCTGTTAAAACAAAACTAAACTCTCATTAGCATTGTTCATTTACGGTTCTTAATCAGAGCATTCACAATAACCACAGCGGGGAGTGAGCATAGATACTGCTGATTCTGTGTCTGTCTCGCTCTCCCTTTACTGACCTATGGTAACAACAGCAAGGGAGAAACAAAATTACTGTTGAAAGTTTTTTTTTTTTTTTTAATTTATGCTCATGTCCCATTAGGAACACTGTAGAGACAAAACTGACTTGAGAATTTACATTCCTGTTGAGACAGTTCATATATGGCGTTTTGAACACAATGACAGACACACAAATATTCCACAATTAATCTTAAAAATCAATGATAACTCAATCGCTTCTGATAACTGAACCTCTCACGCTGAAGGTTGAGGTTGAAAGGTTGACAGCTTTTCTATTACACTGTGTGACATTACATGCTTACTTACTATACATATGTGCATAAATAAATCAAGGTAAATTTACAAGGCTATAATGTATATCAGTCATTTGCAGTGGAGGACACATAAATGAAATGTAAATTTAAATGTAAATTCTGCTGACTCACTCACAATGCGCACACCAAAACTACGGTTATCTGAAATAGCATGTGTAAAATCTATATCCACTCTCGTTTGTCCTTCCTCTACCTTCAGCACATGTCTTTGGGCAAGATCACGTCAAGACAAAGGTGGGTGTGACGGCTCCATGTTGAGCAATCTCCAAAACCTCTGGCTATTTTAACATTTAATCAAGATGATGTCAGATCGGTCAGTCTTACCGTCAGCAGGACCACACAGCCCAAACAAAGTCAAACTCTGCAGCTAAAGCTCATAAAAGAAACATGGTGGCCTGTCAGGCCCCGTGGTGTCTGCGTTTGGTTGAGGTCCTCATCCGCAAACCAGCTCACATTCAACGCTCGCAGGAGCCGTCCCGCGTCGGCATCAACTCACTTGAGGAACCGGACTCTGACCCCTGCCAATAAACCTCTCTGTCAATCTCTTCAGCCCTCACTCTATTTCTGGTTCTCCATGTCTGTCTCTGTCCATAGCTTGTGGTAATGCTTCTTCAGTGTGCTAGCGCTAGCAGCATAGTGAACACTGGGGTCCATAAGAAAACTCATACATTTTACAAGACACAATACGAACAAGATTCTCCACTCTCAACTACAAAACTTCCAAGTAACTCGAGAACACGTGTAATTTTCGTTTGTACCACGGTACATTCTACTCACATCTGATTCTGACTGGGGGCCCGGAAGGTTCAGAAAGCAAAGTGGGACCTGATAATGATGATACCTGAAGGATAACTGATGGATAATAGATTACAAGGTTAATTTACTAGTCGTTTTACAAAACTGGTAGCAAAATGAAATACAGTGTGTAAGCTCAAAGACAAAAACAAACTATTTTGTTGAGTGAATTAGAGTGAGTTGAATGAGTTGATGAGTCTCACAGCCCGGGGAATGAAGCTGCTCTGGTATGGCAGTCTATACTGTTCTAATATCTTTTGGTCTTTGTGCAGACATCTCACTTCACTGATACTGATGCTCTGTAAAATGGCACATGATGTTCTGGGCAGTTTTAATCACCCGCTGTAGAGCCTTCCTGCCCTTGGTCATGCAGGACCCATACCAATTTGTGATGTTTCCAGACAGCCTGGGCGATGCGGCTGAAAAGCCTGTCACTATATTGAAGTTTAATATCAGTTGATATTGACATTGATCATGTTTAACAACTGGTATTTTATCGCTCTCATCCAGACTAGGCATACAAGGGCTGAATTTAACGTCTTTATTTAGAATTTAACCACTTTATAGGCATGCGGGTGATCACTTGTATGTATACACGATGAGGAATAATCCACAAATAAAATTATGCATATAGATATAAAACTGCCATGTTGTCAAGCAGACCTGGCCTTTTATATACACAATTACCTCTCTGTCAGCTCTCATCTTCTCATTATTGTGTTAATGGGTTGTTCTGGTGTTTTTCTCACAGTTGATTTGTAGATAATCAGCCACCAGTGGTGCTGATGCTGCATATTGTGAGTCAAAGTTTCCCCTGATAAAAACACCAACCCTGTCGCGGTGTCTCCGGGCTCTTTTTGTAGAGCGGACATGCCAGTGGCACGATCAGCGGCAGGACAGCCGGCAAGAAAATCATGTCATTGTATTCATCAATGATAGGGCAGGCAGGAGCCACGCTAAGCAAGCAACGCTGTCTGTGTGAACACGCGAGTGAGCAGCAGCAGCTCAACAATGCAGCCCCCACAAACTACACAAGCAGCTGATCTGGACAAAGTGCAATGCACATGAAGCGTCAGTAGCAGGAAAAATACTAAAAACTTCTCTCTGTCCTCTCGGTTTCTGTGCTCTATGCTGACGGGTGTGAGACAGTGTAAAACAATACAATGCTAGTTTCTATAGTTGTAAGAGGGTGTCTCTTCTCCGCTTACTCACAGCTGTGTTAAATGACCTGAGGTTTACATGAAGCATCATAGCACAAAATTATGTAACTTGACTGTCAGAGATAAACAGCAGCAGTCTCCACTCCTCGTATCCTCTTTCCCTCTCCCCCTCTTTCCTCTGCCTCTCCTCTCCTGGAGTAAAAAATTAAAAATTGTCTATCTAAATACAAATAGGGGAAACACTGTTTATGTCATATATGTCCATTTCCATTTGGGAATACTGCTGAATGACCAAGTTAAGTGACAACTCATACTGCACTCATTGCTTTTGGTAACAAGGTAATACATGAAAACTAAGATACATGCCTGCCAACCTGCCAGCCTGCCAGCTGAGCTCGTCCACTGTTCCCCTACCACGAACTCTCTGAGCTTCAATAAATTCCTTTGCACCTTGACCGCAGCCTCCAATCAGTGCATTTGTTTCCAGAAAGAAAACCCTGACATAACAGAGCATCCGCTTTTATGTTGCACAGCAGTCACTGTGTCCGTCATGTGTTGAGACTCAACACCTTTTTTTGCATTTTTATGTCCACACTATATCCACTGAGCATCTTTATTCTTATCTCCACGTCAAAGACCTGGGATTTAACGCTGTGTGAAATATTTACTGTTTTACTCTACTATTTTTAAGCAACTATGGGCATTACATTAAGCTTTCAGATTGTGTGCCACATTTCATGTTGATTGTGATTTAGGGGGAAACTGGTATAGAATATTTGTTTGCACTGTGTCACAAATCAGGTTATTTTTGTGCCTTAGCACTTTGTGTTTTGTCCGCACGCCGCCTTTTGAGGTGTATCCTACATGCAGTTTCATAAATGAGGCATCAGAAACTTTTGTTAAAGCACAGCATCTCATGTCTTTTTCATTTTACCCAGAAATAAGATGAAAATAGAACAATTGTCGCATGAAAATCTAAAGATTACTGGACTTGCTTAAGCCTCCAGTGTTTTATTATCCTAACAATGCCTCTGCTTTTACAGCAGAAGGGAGCATTATAAAGTCTCTGGGTTGGTTCCGCGAATGACACACACAAACACACACACACAACTTTATAAAGACAAACAAGCGTTCACACACAACACCACAATTACCATGTATATGTGGGCTTTTCAAATGGTGTTTTTTTTTTTTTAATAGATAAATAATAATAATAAATAAAAAGTACAAAATATAAATAGAAATTGTTAGATTCCTTTCATGTTGCTTGTGGATGAGTTTGCCTTCCTGTTTTGTTTTTAGGTGTGTCATCATCATTAATGCACTGGAAAACTGTCAGTAGTAGAAACAATTGATCATATACCTCAGACTACATTCTGAAGACATTAAATCTGTTTTAAAATGTATTAATCTATACAATTCGGAATAAGATACATTGTTTTCTGCCTGTCTTGAGAGTTCCACATGCACAGTACTGATCAGACAGCTGACAAGGCTCAGATACGGTGACAACGCTGCTTAGTTTTTCAAAATATTCTACATAAGTCTTTCTTTCAATCTCAGTGCCAACTGAATAATGTTTGAACACTACTTGGACGGAGATGCATGGAAACATACTAATAAGCCAGCAGCCTTAACTTAACAATGGTAGGCCAAGCATCAGACATAACAAGGCCCAGACATATGCATGTCCATCCCGGTGATGTGTTTCCAACACAGCAAGTCAGAGTTGGAGTATAAAAACATTTGACTACTGCAGAGTCATTTAACCCTGTAGTGCATGCCAGTTGTACCCATTCACATTAAACACAAAAGACACATCTTGAAGGGTGTTGTGTCCAGTGTGAAAGGGTTAACATTCACACTTAATTAACCTGCATGTCTTTGGGCTGTTGAGGAAGCCACTGCACCTGAGGGAAACCTATGCAGAGACCAAGCAGGCTGAAATCTGGAACATTCTTGCTGTGAGGCAAAAGTGTCACTGTGCCAACATGCCATGCTGGTGTTTAATATAATTTTAAATATTTATTTAGTGTGAACTGTCCCTTTAAAAGTTAACTCAGCTGACAAAAATGGTGAACTTATTTAGGATAAATAAGGTGTGTGTGTGTGTGTGTGTACGTGTGTGTCTGTGAGTGTGTGTGTGTGTGTGTGTGTGCTGAAGCCTCCCTCACCAGCTGTGTTGTTTATGTGGTCAAGTTAAACTGAGTGTACAGTACTCTGGGCTGACACAAACCACAGGTTGTGCATTCCCTGTTGTTCACCTCAGCACAGGCAGGCCGCCACTGTTTGGCACTTGCTCACAGGCACAATATGTGGGCAGTCTGCCTGCATCAGGGACAGGTGTGTGTGTGTGTGTGTGTGTGTGTGTGTGTGTCCACACATACATGCATTTGCGTGTGTGTGGACAAAGAGAGACTGTGTGTGTAAACTTAGTTTGTGTGTTTGTACATCACTGCAACAGTGCGTGTGCTGTACCAAGGTGTGTGTTTATGTGTGTCAGCCTGGCACTGTTCACAGCCATGATGCCCACTGGCATCAGTGCAGTACCCCGTTGCAGTTGTTGAAAAGAAAGGGAACAGCTGGCACTGCTGGGAGAGGGACAGGGTGTTGGCCGAGAGAGCTTGAATGAGACAGGGAGAGAGAGTATGTGTGTGAGTGTGTGGTGTAGGGCAGCTCGCAGTCATCTTGCCATAAACAGAGCCTCAGAGTAGTACAAAGCTGTCATTTGACACAGGAATCTATGGTGAACACATACAATTCAAACAAATTAAATCTTACTGAAGCCTTATACAACCTGAGGGAGAACTGTGGTGTCTCTCAGTGACACAAAACGTGACTTTAGAAAGGGCATGTGTTAATAGTTGCACCAATTTAGATAGCATGTCCAGCAACCAAAGGGTTTAATTCCCAAAAATGTAAATACACAGACATTCATCATGTTACAGTTTAAATAACTTCACTTTTATGCAGGCACTTGTGAAAACATTTCATTCTGAAGCAAAACTGAAATGAGACCGTCATTCCAGGAAAAACAACAAAGCTGTTTCAGCAAATTCTCCATAATTATATATGTTCACATTCAAGTGAAAAAGCCTTCCAGCAACCATATTAATTATAATGTGAGCAAAGGAGGAATTCAAATTACTTCTTTGTGAAGGAGTCATTTGAATTCCTCTGGTATAAGACAAACTACAACACTGATTTGCAACAGATTTGGAAGGCACAGACAAATGCTGTTGTGTAGTGACAAGGGTGTCAGTTTAGATCTAAAGGACTTATTTTGTCTTTTAATTTATAGAAATGTTATCTTAAACATTTGACCCAATGCATCTGATTACCAGTTATCTTCTGATTGACATTGTGACTATTTTACTTCATATAAAGAAAACAAATTAAATTGGAAGGTGATGTGTTGCCTTCCCTTAAAGGACCTAATGTAACAATGATGTAACAAAATCTGTTTCCTTCCTTTTTGATATAGGTTAATACAAACAATTAATGCATTGCATACTTTACAATATCATACAGTACTATTTTCACAAAAAAGACAAAGGGCATTATGCTACAAACTTTAACATGTACTCAATCATATTGGCCAGCAGCACATTGTTTCTGTGCATTTTACAGTATGATCACTGAACACATTCCAATTTACAATGATATTTTTTAGCCTAAATGTAGATGCGTGTTCAAAAAGCCTGTTCTTGACTGCACAATAGGAGTGCTTTATTCTGAAAATTCCTGCCCAACCAGCCCCAAAAGGGCTTCTACATCAGGGAGCCAATCCTCAAAGAGATCCAACAGGTGGTGAGAGCAGCAAGAGCTAGTTCAGCCCCTGGACAGAGTGGAGTACCTTACAGGGGTTTACAAGCTGAACTTGGAGCTGCTCCCACTCCTCTGGAAACTTCTACATACAATCTGATGCAAAGGGGTTGTTGCCAAGCAATGGAGATTTGCTGAAGGCACGTGAGGGGAAAGGAGATCTAGTTGTGCTATGACTAGACCTGGCCGATGCCTACAGTTCAACACCACACAAGTTGGTAGAGATCAGGCTAAACAGGAACAGTGTTCCCAGTAAGATCAAGGACCTCATCTTGGACTATTACAGCAAATTCTGATGAGGGTCACTTCTCAGTGAGTAACATCAAGATGGCACCAGCTGGAGAAGGGCATCGTTACCTTGTGTACAATATCCGTTACCCTCTTCGCCCTCACCATGAGCATGGTCATAAAAGCGGCAGAAATGGAGTGCAGAGGCCCTACAGTCAGGTCTGACATGCAACTGCATCTCATCAAAGGCTACATTGATGACCTCACTGTGACTGCATCCTCTGTACCAGGCAGCAGGTGGATAGTTCAAACACTGGAGAAGCTTATCCGAATGGATGATATGAGCTCCGAGCCAGATGAATCCAGGTCACAAGAGATACCATCCACCATCGAGAACCAGTCTACAGTTTGGGAAAACTCTTGATGAAAGCCTCAGAGACGTGACAACCATCCAGGCATCTATCAAGGAGCTATAGACCTGGCTTAGCAGAATGGATAAGTCAGAACAGCCAGGAATAGTCAAGTCCTTGATTTACCAACATGGCATCCTGCCCCAAATTCGCTGGCCTCTGTTGGTTTACAATGTACCTAGGCAATGGAGAGGACGGTCAGGCGATGCGTTCACAGGTGGCTCGGCTTACCATGCAGACGAAGCAGCGCAGCTCTGTATGGCAATAATGACATCATGCAGTTTTCATTTAACATCATGGAAGCATGGAAGCATTGGAAGCTTTCGGAGCCGCTTGGACATTGTCTGCTCCAATTCAACATGCGAAGTCTGAGGAGGTTGGCTGTCAGATGTCTGAGCCATTGGATTCTCTGATTGGCGATGTGCTAGTGAATCAGCGTGGTGTGTAGGGGGGAGGGATACTGTGTGCGCATTGGTTTTCTACACACTCCGTTCTGTCATTTCTTGTTTTCATGTTTTGGAGAACTGGCATGAGACTAGCTGTTATTATGTCAGTTCAGGACAAATTCTTCTGTGCTTGTTTGGTAATGCCTCGCTGCATGTTTAATATGCAGCTGTTTTTGTCTGAAATAGTTAAGTTTCGTTTTGATAGAAAGTAAAGAGAGTTGCATGCATGAACCTCTAGTCCAGCGTCTTTAACACTTCTTGCGCGAGCGCAGAATGAACACGCTACTGTGGAGCTGGCAGCACGTCGAAGCGGTGTGTTAAATGCAAGTTTCTGCCGAATGGGTCAGACAAGAGGCAACAGAGTGGTCGGTGAGTGGTCGGATAAGGCAGTTGGACGTCTGGGCGGTGTGTGGGGGCCTTAAGGCAGTAGTGGGGGCAGTGGCTAGGGGAAGAACAGGTTTTGGAAGCTTTCCATCACGTCAGCACAACAAGGCCCAGTGCGAGGAGAGGAGGCAACTTATTCAGGGGGAGGAAGTGAGAGCAGTCACAGATGAAACAAGAAGAAGCACAATGGCAGGCATGAGACAGCAGGGAAAATGGACGAGATGGGAGAATGCGATAGAGCGAAGGCTCACCTGGACTGATATCTGTCGAGCAGAGCCCCAGTCAAGACATTTCTGATTCAAGCTGTCCATGACACCCTTCTAAGCCCAGTAAACTTCCAGCTCTTCGGTAAGGCTGACATACCTTCCTGCCCTTTCTACTCTACATCCTGAGCAGCTGCCTGAAGGCCCGTGGGGATGGTCTCTTCCGCTTGTGCGACATGACTAGGTGCTGAAGGCAGCGGCTGAGTGTCTCCTCAGCCAAAACAAACTATCCAGAGCTTCTGAACGTCTATTCATCCGTGCAGGACTAGCAGTTGATGGTGGACCTGGGCAGGCCACTCTAGTTCCAGGCACATATCGCAGTGATATCTGCAAGTCACTAAACAACTTACCCTGAGGGAACTGACCGTTTCCTGGAAAAACTGCAGAGAGGAGACATTTGGAAGAAAGAATGCCAAGTACCAGGGACTTGTTGAGGATTGCCGGGTTGGCAAACACACTGCCACCCAGTAGAAGTAGGCTGCAGAGGCTTAACTGGCCACTCTCTCTACAGAGCCTACACTTGGCTGGATTATATTTTCAATGAACATGAGGAAAAAAAAATGTCAAGAATGCTGCCACACAGAGCATAACTGTCACCCTTTTGTTGATAACCTATTAATGTTGTTGATAGTTGTGTGCTAACCTACAGTTACAGGAACAGGATCCTGGCATTTTGGTTGCTGATATTGAAACACTCAGAAATTATTCCAACTCTTGTTGGGTGAGCTGTACTCCATCAGACCTGAGGATAAAAAAATTGAAGTGAATGCATAATGATACTTTATTATGCTTCTGTGTTATTTTTCATGCTGTCATCTCCACTGCTGCATTTTTCTAATAATGCTTTGCCCTGCAAATGTCCAGCGAAAGTTGCATTGTAACTATAAGACTAGCATAAACACTGTGTCCAGGTGCAGTACCTGTTTACATGGTCAAAGACAAGGAGAGATCCTTATTATCTGCATGAGTGTGTGTCAGCTTTCAGGTTGTGTTTAAGCAGGTGTCAGAGAGTTGGCACCCCAGAGTCTAAGCCTTGTAATCTACAAATGGCGATTCGCTATTAAATGGCTAATTCCCCTGGATTAAAGGATTCCTGTTAACACAATCCCCTCACCCACTTTCCTCTTTCTCCCCTTTTCTCTCCTCTCCTTCTATCTCTCTCTCTACCATTTTACTCAAGGGGTTGCTTTAAATATTAATGACAGGATGAAGGGATGGAGGGGAGAAATTTAGAGGCATGTAATTTCAATTTGGAAAAAAAGAAGAATGGAGAAAAAAAGGCTGTGAGAAGCAGGGGGTGGGGTGCCTGGCTGGCAAACACACACACAGCTACATTTCGCTGCAAACCGCTCTAACAGCAAGGTGATGCGCAGCCAGTGAATACAGCCTAAAAATCTTGTTGATAAATTTAGACGTCAGTGTGCTTACACAGCGTGTTTGACGCAGAGAAAAAAGATGACAATTGTTCGTTTTCAACATGGTGAGCAACAACACCTCCAGTTAAATAGCACATGTCCCCTGTAGCCTCTCTGTGCTATTAATTACTTAACTTTGCCTTGAAACCCAATTAGTGTGGCTGATATTAATTCTGCCGTAATTACTTGCGAGGTGAAAAGTAACTGGCTCATCTGTGAAATCAAATAAATGTGAAACTGGGTCTAATTGGGTCATAATTTTGACTAAAACCCCATTATTGAAAGAATGTCACTGGCATAATTTGCAATAAAGTTGAACAGTAGGGAGTAGCTCTGTATTACATTAGCCATGTATTTGGTAATAAGGCAGATTAACTAATACATGATTAAAGATCATTTCAAAACAAAAACGGCAGGTTACATCACCATGTTTTCTGTAATAATCCCAAAGCCATTTACTCAGTCCTTATTGTTTTGAAACCCTGCGGTGGCAATGAGATTTCATTATAGGCCCCTACTCATATTTTTCCTTACATCGCCTATTTGTTTGTTTAATGTTTGTTTGTTTGTTTGTTGGCCGTTCAGCAGTATAACATGTTCATAAACATAAAAATAACTGTCATTATAAACACTGAATAATTTTACAATGTTACAATTAAGCATCATAAAACTGTAAATACTAAGTGCTATATCGTAGGCAACTGGATTTGTTTCAGTTTCTTGAAGACATTTCACCTCTCAACCAAGAGGCTTCTTCAGTTGCTCTTTCAAACAAACAATCTGTACTCTCTGGACAATATTTTGTTGTCACTGTCATTGTTGTCCTCAAAGGAATGATTTTTCTCCTTCAGATGTAAGTGGACGGCAGAGTGTTGACCTGAGAAGTTGGCCATCCTGTATTGTGCCATTCGTTTATGGAGAAGTTGTTTTGTCCCCTCACTGTACAAATCTGTACAGTCCTGGCAACAACAACAGCATAAACTACACTACTCTGTTTATTCCTGGGTGTTTTGTCCCTAGGATGGACAAGTTTCTCCCTCAGTGTGTTTGTAGGTTTTAAATGAAAGGGGATCTGATGTTTTCACTGTGTGATCTACAAAGGCCTTGGATAAATTTGTTGCAATTAGTGTCCAAACTGAGCCTAGACCATCACAGGTCTTGTGTATTAAGTCCATGAAACTGACTATATTGTGTGTTGTAGCACACACTGTTGGCTACATAGGATCTAAACCTGGTTAAACATCATTCAGGAGCCAGTATGCAGCAAACTGTACACATCCTCTGATCAACATTGTTGGATGGGGAGGAGTTTAGTATGTACACAACAGTAATCTCTTAACATTGGCTAGAGACTACTCTTTATGAAGTGAGCCGCTGATGGTATCACAGAGATGCTGATCTGCAAAGTCGTTTTGATATTCTTGGGGGAATCAAATCTTGATGAGGAACAAAAAAAGGCGGTTAACATGGAAGTACTGAGAGTCAACGCAATTGAGATGATACACTGTCTCCTCTATTCACATTGGTGCAAACTGACAGGTTTCAGGATGTTGCAGACTGGTACATTGCAAGTAGTTGCAAACAAGGTGTGGTCATCAATACCCATTAATTCTTCAAGCATGTAGGGAGTAACCCAAGTTTCTGAAACTGCAGCCATGTCCACATGTTTATTTGCTTCAGGTCAGTCGAGAGCTCATTAATTTGTTGACTAGAAATCTGGTGTTGGACATAAAGAAGTTGGCAAAATGGTGTATACTGGTGCGACACAGCGATGCAGGACCACAAGCCTACCATCGTAATCTACTGCCCAGCGGTGTTACAGAGGGGGATACTAAACTACAAGACTACAGGCTCTTGGCTTGCTTTGCAAAGAGATACAAATGGCAAGAGAGACAAACAGCATGAGCTCACCTACTGGCAGGGGCCAGTTAAGGAGGCGCTAGAAGCAGTGCAACAGAAGACGGAAGAGGGGCTAGAGAGCCACGCTAGCCAGCCAGCTCTCCCATCCATCTTGCTCTCCAACGTTCGCTCCCTTGAAAATAAACTGGACTACAATGGACCACTCAACAGGACACTAGGGACTGTGTGTATGTTTACATGGCTCAATGGCCCTGTTCCCAGATGCTTGCATCGAGCTGACAGAGACCCAAAACCATGCGACAAGACCCAAGATGGAGGACTATGTGTTTTGGTTTTTTTTTTAACTCTTTATTTGTCTTTTTTCAAAGAAGAAAAACAAGAGTACTGCACATACTCCATCGCTCTACAATAGAAATAAACAGCTTCAAATTACAGAGAGTGACACGTGTAGAGTATGTAACAAGAAAGAAAAATTAACAATGATTATAAACTAACAAAAAAGGGGGGGAACCATGATGCCCTATACTGTTCTCCATTATGATTGCTGAGACTGTGAGCTTTCAGTGAATCTGGTCCATTTTTCCCAGCGTTGATGCAGAGTCCTTGCTTCCAGTCTTAAGTAGAAAGTCAGTTTTTCCATAGAGTATAGCTCCTTAACAATGTCCAGCCACTGCCCTGTGGTTGGCGGGTCAGCTTTCAACCAGTTTCTTGTGATGGCCTTTTTACTGGCCAGTATTAGAATTTTAAAAAGATAGGTGTCCTTGTTATGAATAATGTCCTCTGTCATCAGGCCCAGGTACAGGGTTCGAGGGTCTCTAGGCACCTTATACTTTAAAATCACTTCCAAGGTCAGTGTAACTCTGTCCCAAAATGGTTGCAGGTTTGAGCAGGACCAGAACACATGCAAGTGATTGGCACCCATCTGCCCACATTGTCTCCAGCATTGTTGTAATAAACCCAGTTGTTTACTTTTAATATGAGGTGTGACGAAAAAGCGGATTAAGTTTTTCCACCCAAATTCCCTCCATCTTTTAGAGCAAGTGGAGGTCTGTTGAGTTCTGCAGATAGAGCGCCAATCATTCTCCGATAACTCAATGCCCAGCTCTGAATCCCATTTCAATTTCACATAAAGAGAATCCCTACCATTCCGTTTCTGTAGTCCTCTGTACAGTTTAGTCACGATCTTAGTCGGTGTTAGTTTATATGCACTTGTAAACACTTCAACCACTCCAGCGTCTTCTGCTGACAGTCTTTTTTTTTTTATCTCAATATCAAAGAAATGTCTTAACTGTAGATATCTAAAAAAGTCTCCATTTACCAAATTGAATTCCTCTTTAAATTGTTGAAATGTTTTAAAACTAAGGCATTGTCCAGCACTCCAGGACCAAACCGAGGTGAGTGAGATGGCCAAACCAAAAGTTTAATTTCACTTTCCAAATTATATTTTCTCACAATTTCAAACAAAATTTTTAATGAATCTTCTATTATTGAATTTCCCCCCTTTAGGTTTGTGTGATCAGCACCCCCCAGTCTAGCTTGAGGGTGAGAATGATCCACATTCAGTTCAATGAGTTTCCACCTGGCTTGGTAATCTGGAGAGCACCAATAGACGAGATACCTCATCTGGGCAGCATAATAGTACTCTCTGAGATTAGCCACAGCAAGACCACTCTTTTCTCTGTCCAGTTGAAGCGTTTTAAATTTAACCCTTGGCCTAGCTCCTGCCCAAATGAATCTAGATAGTTGTTTATCCCATGCTATGAATTGAGATTCTGGGATTCTGGTTGGCAAAGATAAAAAAAGATACAACAACCTCGGCAACACGTTCAACTTCACTGTCTCAATCCTTGAACTAAAATCTAATATTAGTGTTGACCATTTCCTCATATCTCTCTGAATCTTATCATTTATGGATTCATAATTTATTTCAAAAAATTCTGTTACATTCTTGTGTGAGTAGTACACCTAAATATTTTATTGACTTTGAATCCCACTTTATTTTATATTCCAATCTGATTGTTCTGCTTGGTGTGTAATTAAAGGAGAGGACCTGTGTTTTAGAAACATTCAGTTTATACCCAGATAACTGACCGTATTCCCCCAGAACAGACATGAGCCTAGGGAATGTTAATTCAGAATTTTGGAGGTAGGTGATGACGTCATCGGCAAAGAGTCCTACATGTTCCTCATTTGCCATATTGATTCCTTTAATATCAGGGTTTTGTCTTATGGCCTGTACTAAGGGCTCTATGAATATTGCAAAAAGTGTGGGGCTAAGGCAGCATCCTTGGCGGGTGCCCCTAAATAGCTTAAAACTGCTGGTCAGATGGCCATTAATTTTTATTCTAGCACTTGGCTCTGTGTAAAGAACTTGTATACATCTGATGAATTTTTTATCAAAGCCAAGTTTCTCTAGCACCCCATATAGAAAAGGCCAGCAGACTCTGTCAAACGCCTTTTTGGTGTCAAGGCTGATCAGAGCTGCACTCAGATGTTTTTTGTTGATCTGTTCTATAATATGTAGGGTTCGCCTAATGTTGTCTTGAGTCTGGCGGGCTTTAATAAAACCTGTCTGATCCTCATGTATTAAATCAGGCAGGTAGTGTTCAATTCTTTTAGAGATTATAGAGGTAAACAACTTACAGTCTACATTTAAAATAGAGATGGGACGATAGGATTCACAGTTTTCTATATTTTTGCCTTCTTTTGGAATGACTGATATCACCGCTTCTTTCCATGATGGTGGTGTTACAGCTTCATTTAATGTACAATTGAATGATTCTAACAGTAAAGGGGTGAGATCTTCTTTGAAGATTTTATACCATTCATTAGGGTAGCCGTCACTCCCAGGACTTTTATTTGATTTTAATTTGTTAATGGCTACGTCTAGCTCTTTCTTTGTAATAGGGGTGGTCAGCACATCATTTTGTACTTTCCCTATGGATGGAAGGTCTAACGATAATAAATATTGTTTAATCTTACCATAGTCAGTATTATTAGGCTGTGAGTATAATGATTTGTAATAGGTTTGAAAGATGTTATGGATTTCCTCTGGTTCATATGTTATCTTTTTAGTCAAAGGGTCTCTAATTTCATGAATAGTATTCCTCTTCTGTTGTGCCCTGAGGCGTTTTGCTAGAATTTTTGTTGCTTTTGGTCCTGTGATGGAAAAATTCCTTTTCATTATGGGTTGATGAATTTTTGAACTATTTTGTTGAATATGGTTTCTTAAAAACATTTATCTAAATTGCTTCATGTGACTGCAAATGTATGAACACCTAACCTCTGCCCTATATGATTGTAATAGAGTCACGAACCAGCCAAAACTCAGATAGAACGACGCCTTCTTGTCTCATGTTTTATGTCTGATAATGTTATGCTTCGCACAGAGTCCCAGGTCATGCGTCATGAAGTTTTAACTTTATGTCTTGTGTCGATGAGAAGCCTGTCTGATTGGGATAGTCGTATGTACGTATGTGTGTAGCTTAATCACTGCTGGCACCGAGAGTGCTTGTCTCTTCCCCTGACCTTGTTGTTATCTGTGTATAAATTGTGAACACTCCTTTACTCTGGGCTCATTCACTCAGCTCATGAATTTGACTGTGTGGTGAGTCCATCTGCAGATGGTTGGATTAAACTTACCGAAAAGACAGATCTGACTTTACTCTTTTATTGACAGAAATTTCCACCACAGTCCCGATTCATAAAAGGTTTGTTTTGCAAATTTCATTTTCTTTTCCAATTCCTCATTCAGAAGATCATCTATCTGCTTTTTTTTGTACTTTAATCTGGTCTGTCAATCTCTTATTTTCATCTTTTTGTTGTTGTTTCTCTAATTCCCTCAATGTTTTCTCTAATTCGTCATATTTTAGCCTATTCATCTTATTTAAATACGCTGTCCTTGAAATTAATTTCCCTCTCATTATTGCTTTTACTGTGTCCCACATGATGACTGGATTCACCTGACTGTTCTTGTTATCTTCTATGCATACTAGTATTTAGTCTCCATAATGTGGTCTTCCGACTATTGTTTATATGGAAAGTTAGATGAATTACATTGTGGTCTGATATATCTGCTGTTCCTATTGAACAATCCTTCACTCTGTGTCTGTCTACATTGTTCATCAAGAAAAGGTCTGTTCTGGAATGAACCCGGTGAGTGGCTGAATAATGGGTAAAATCTCTTTCTTGTTGGTGGAGGCTCCTCCAGACATCAAATAGACCCATCTCTTTGATCAGAAAATTAAGATCACTCGATTTATGTACTTTCTGCTTTTTAGTGCTCGTCGTATCCATTGAGTGATTTAGAATTGTGTTCCAATCCCCAGCACAAACCACAATCCCTTCACATTCTGATTTTAACGTATCAGATAGAGACCTGATGAATTTTCTATCACTTTCTGGAGGGGCGTATATATTAACAAATGTGACGAGTACATTATCTATCCTCCCTTTAATAATTACATATCTGCCCTCCTTATCACACCTTTCTGAGATCTGTTCAAAATTAAGACTGTTAGAAATCAGAGTTGCCACTCCTCTTCTACGACTGTTTTCACATGAACTAAAGAAAGAATTCGAATAACCAAATGTTTTCAACTTTTCATGTTCTTTTTTAGACATATGTGTCTCTTGAAGAAAAATCACTTGTGCTTTATCTTTTTTCATTTTAGCAAAAACCTTTTTTCTTTTTACCGGGTTACTCAGACCATTCGCATTGAAAGAAGCGCACCTCAGATCACGTGACCCTATCATATACAGTCCGAAAATTAGCTGAGCCAGAAACCCCCCAAAATAAAATCTGAACACAGAACAGTGAACGTGAACTTAAACAGGCCTCCAAACGTGGAGGGAAGCCTCCCTCCCTCCCTCTCAGTACCATCTCCTTGGTGGAAAACTCCTGGAAGTTCACAATGATGGGTCGCGGGGGGGCACCTGTCGGAGGTCTCGGGGCCAGGCTGCGGTGAGCCCGCTGTATTTTCAGATCCACATCTCGCAGCATTGTCAACTCACTCTTGATGAGATTCACTATAAACTGCATCACCGAGTCGCCTTCCTCTCCCTCCGCTCCTCCGAAGACTCGGACATTATTTCTTCTTGAGCGAGATTCAAGGTCAGTAACTTTTTGCTGGAGATATCTTTGTTGTTCCAGGCAGGTGAGGAGCGCCCGGGTTGCTTCCTCAGCCCAGTCCTCCATCTGCCCCACGCGAGACCCCGTTTCTTCTACGCGGTCAGATAAACCTTGCACTTCCGTTGCAAGTTTGTCGAGTTTGCCATTAATTTCTTGTCTCAGGTCGACTATCTCATGTTTAACACCTTCATTGCCCTTCTTTATGTCCGCTTTTAGCTCCTTTATCGCTGTAATTATGTCTTCAGGGGCCATGCTCAGTCGAGTGTCGCTCAGGTGTGCCGTGGCTTCTCCACCTGTAGTAGCCTGAGCCGACTTAGCATTGCTAGCCTGATCCGCCACGTTACTCTTTTCTTGCAATTTCGGCATATTTTCATCACCTTTTTGGCCTTTAACATTCCGTCTGCCCGCCATCTAGTTCTTACTCGGTTGAATTTCAATTTTCGAGTTATTAAATGGGCAAGTTATCTGGAGTTTGGGAGAGCGGCTCCTCTACACGTCTTACTACTCCATCAGCCAAACCGGAAGCCTGGAGGACTATGTGTTTACATCAACATGGACAGGTGCAACAACTCTGTCCAAGTCTCCAAGTCCTGTTCATTGCTGGTGGAATACGCAGTCATGAGATGTAGACCCTTTTATTTGCAGAGAGAGCTCTCCTCCTTGCACATTGTAGCTGTTTACATTTCTCCCAGTGCTAATGCTGAGGAAGCACTAGCCACACTGTGTGGGGCCCATCAGTGATCTTAACAAACACCCAGAAGGACAGATTATTGTTGCTGGGGATTTCAACCATGCAAATCTCAAAACTGTGCTTCGTAAATTCCACCAACATGTGGAATTTGCAACAAGAGGGGTGAACATGCTGGACCTTGTTTACACCACCATACCTGGAGCATACCGGGCTGAGCCCTGCCCCCACCTTGGATACTCAGACCAGATCTCTGTTAAACTGATCCCAGCATACAGACCGCTCGTCAGATGTTCCAGACCAGGTGAACAGGTGAAGACCTGGCCAGAATGAGCCATCTCTGCCCACCAGGACTGTTTTAAGTGCACTGACTGGCAAAGGTTTAGGGAGGCAGCAACCTCCAATGGCTCAACTGACCTGGAGAAGTACATAGCATCAGTTACTGGCTTCATTAGCAAGTGCATTGATGACGTCACTGTCATCAAGACCATCACCACGTGCTAAAACCAGAAGCCATGGATGACTGCAAAGGTATGTGCACTGCTGACAGCCAGATACATTCAGAGTGTTCAGAGCGGGAGATAAGGTGGCTCTGAGCACAGGGAGGGCAACACTGGCCCGGGCTATCAGGGATGCTGAAAGAGCAAATGCCCGAAAAATCCATGGCCACTTCAGAGACAGCGGAGACACATGGCAGCTGTGGCAGTGTGATCACCAGCTGTGATCACCAAATACAGGACAACAACACCGGCCTGTGACAGTGATGCCTCCCACCGAATGTGATCTATGCCCGGTTTGAAGCAGAAAATGGTGTGGTGGAAAAACTCCCCCCCCTTCCGGTAGACAAGTGTTATGTCTGACCATGGCTGAGGTGAGAAAGACACTGTGCAGAGTCAACCCCTGTAAGGCTGCTGGCCTGTAGGGATGTAATGGTATGAACATTTCACACTCACCCATACAGTAGCTGTCACTAAAGAGACATGGCTGGGCAGCGAGACCTGTTGCGTGGAGGACGCTACCTTTGGGGGGCCAACCGCACTGGGAAAGATCCTGGTCCAAGGCCACAGGGAGCACTGCCACAGGGACCACTCCAACCTGGGCAGACAGGAGACCCCAAACCAAGGTGCAGAGCCCTCTGGTCACCCGGGCTGGAGCTGTTCATGGAACAGCACCCCCCGCGGCACCCTAGACCAGAGACCACCCCCAGTTTGGCCATGAGGAAACATGAGGAAAATGTTGACAAACACTGATACACTGATAAACTAAAATAATTTCACCAAGATTTATGTTTAAATAGATTTATTATGTATTAAAATAGTCCAAATCCCAAACCTTCACCGTCAGGAATTTTACCATGGTTTACCGAGACAACGGTAACTGTTACATCCCTACCCGGGAGTGTGCTCAAAGGATGTGCAGACCAACTGGTAGATGTTCTCACAGGCATCTTCAACATCTCCCTGAGCAAAGCCACTGTCCCATCGTGCTTTAAAACCACCACCATTGTCCCTGTGCCGAAAAAAGTCACCTGTGTCCTACCTCAACGACCACTGCCAAATCGCACTGACCTCTGTCATCATGAAGTGCTTTGAGAGGCTGATCCTGAGGCACGTAAAGAACCTCCTACCTCCCACCCTAGACCCCCCCAAACGCTCCACCGATGACACCATCACCACCACCCTCCAACTAGCACTCACTCATCTGGATAAAAAGGACACTTACGTCAGAATGCTGTTCATAGACTTCAGTTCAGCATTCAACACAATCATCCCCCAGCACCTGACTAGGAAGCTGAGCTTGCTGGGCATGAACACATCCCTCTGCAACTTGATCCTGGACTTTCTGACAGGGAGACCCCAGACAGTCCTCTAGCACCACCACACTGAGCACAGGGGCACCTCCAGGCTGTGTGCTCAGTCCACTGCTGTTCACACTCCTGACGACTCCATTCCATAACTGCACAGCACTACACGACTCAAACCACATCATCAAGTTTGCCAACGATACCACAGTGGTGGGTCTCATCGGCAAGAACGATGAGTCATCATACAGAGAGGAGATGCAACAACTGATAACTTGGTGCAAAGTCAACAACCTATCCGTGAATCTAGACAAAACCAAAGAGATGGTTGTTGACTTCCGGACAACACAGAGGGTCCACAAGCCACTGGAAATCCTAATCTTGCAGAAAATCTTCTTACCCCCTTGCCATCCTCTTTTCCTGGTTGGTTTTTGTGCAACCCTTTCTGTCATTAGAATTGTTCTCAGCCGATGGCTTAGTGCAGGTGCTGAGTGTTTAAGCCTCTTGAGGGGGTCCATGGGGTACTGAGTCACAGTCGCCTTTTCTGCCTTTGTTTCACAAAGAATAGGAAAGGTATTACAGCATTTTCAACAAACTCCTACAAACTGTCAAAGATCAGTTAAGATATAAGGCTGCTTGCAACTCCTAAAAGGGTTATTATTTGAATTCTCATCCACTTCTCGATACACAAACACATGAGGCAGCCATTATGGGTACCTCCCTCTCTCTAATAAAAATGGCCTGGTGCAACCGTGTCAAAGAAGTGACATTTCTACTTTCCCTTGGAACAAATTCATAGGCTCTTTAAATATCTAAACAAGTGACTCAAGGCAAGGCAATGACTACACATACAGTATATAGCAACATTGTAGTGTGCTTGGGTATATCAGAAAACAGTGACACTCTTGCTTTCAAATTAAGCTGTCAGATGCCTGTTCAAAAAGTGATACCACAGAGCAGTATTTGCATAGGTTTGACAGCACAATCAATACTGCTCTGTTATTTTCTGAGCGAATATTAGGTTATGGTATTAAGTTTAGAGGCATCTTATTAATTCTGTATGGGATGCGCTGAAGTTGAGTCAATACTCTTCTCCGTACAAAGTTTGAAGCTGCTAACAACAAACCCTGTGCTGGCCATGAAATTTCTTATATTCTCTTCAGATTTGGATGAAGAAAACTCCTGCACAAGCAAAGGTACTGACCCCTACGTGCTCATGAAAATGCTGTGTTATGAATGATAAATAGTTGACCTTCCCAAGAATAACAGTATTCTATGGTGTGAATAAGTGTATTTCATTATGCATATGTCATTATTTAGGCCATATCACCCCTGGCTGTGGAAACAGTGGTTGCCTATGGAGATAATCTCCAAAGGTCAGTGTGGTGAGATAGAGATGTACATGTCAGAAGACAGTGATTTCTATGAAAACTGGCCAAATCATATCATCTGAGTGAATGGGTTTTCGTTAAATGTTGTGTCAAATCACATTTCTTTTCAGTTTTCTGTTGCAGTTTGGTTAGGTTTGGGCTCACAAAAGTAACTGGTAATGTATGGGGAAACATGGTTTCACCAACACAGCAATATGAGTGGCAATCTTGCAGATGAATTGTAGCCTTTGTGTCCGAACAGTGTCAAACAAGACTCAAACGAATTTCTAAGACATCGAATTACATGTGTACAATAGAATATATATTATAATAAACAGCTTTGAATATGATTAAATCACACATAATATATCATCTTGATGGGTACACCTAAATGTTCTTAAAGGCTGAATGAATATATTCAAACCAATTGGCAGTTGACAGCTGTCAGCAACGGATTCGTCTGCTAGAAAAGTGTTTTCATAGGAATGAGGAAACCTTGGTCTACATGTATGTTTGTCTATAACATCTTCAGAAACCATTCAAATCTCTACCTAGAATATAATCCAAAAAATCTTCAAATCCAAAGGACAAACACGTTGTTCAGTAGTGACTTCCAAAGCA
The DNA here is from genome assembly GCF_904848185.1 of Acanthopagrus latus. NCBI lineage: Eukaryota > Metazoa > Chordata > Actinopteri > Spariformes > Sparidae > Acanthopagrus > Acanthopagrus latus. Next base: position 1,678,710 of record NC_051058.1, on the reverse strand, counting down.
ACTCAAACGAGTCATCCAAGAACTTCTTTAAGTTTAGAGAAAAATTGTGTCATGGGTAAAAAAAAACTGTCTCTGGAGTGAGGGACTTTGTACACCATTATACCCTACCTGACTTTCTGTCCAAGAAGTTTAACAGAGCTATAACTACATCACATCATTTACTTTTTTAAGAGAAAGACAAAGTAATTATTTACACAACCAAATAAGGCAAGACTGAGTTACCCACTGGGCAAAGAAGGCACTTGTCCCAGGTTGTCTGTAGAGCAATTCATTTGTTGTCATCTGAGTAATTATATATTTCTTTGATGATATTCACCATCCACTCCTGAGGCTTTTTGTGGACAATCACTTTCATTAAATTGGGATATAGATCCGTCTGGCCATCATAGTGTGCTATTCTTGCCCTGCAAGTGGTTTAATCTGTGGTTTGTATGATGAGCAGCCTCTGATAATCCCCCAAAAGATTTGCAAATGTTATTGTTGTAACTATCCATTTAACAGTTAGAATATAAAATACAATACATTGGGTCACGTTAAAACATATAATACAGGGTACACTCTCAATGAGATCAACTCTAAACCAACCACGATTAACCCCTGTGACTTCCATTTTGTGCCCAGCTGCACAGCAAGCCTCTTCCAGCAGGTAGCAAGCAGCTCCACAGTCCTCAAGGGAGTTGCCTTTGTTAATATAATGAGCAGCATGTTTACTGCAAATAAAGGTAGAGAAAAAGGCTACAATGATAATACAGTGAGGATTACACACTCATTCTCCTGCATCCAATCAATACAGACTTTGACCTGTGAACTCAAAACTTGGAGACAGCTCATTGGTGGAGCTGAAGACACTGCAATTCTCTTGTGTGCAAGAAAGCTACTTCTGTGATATATGTACTCATTACAGAAGAGCTACTATTAAAGCAGTGGGAACACCCTGCTGCACCCTGACACAGTCTGTAGGTGCATGCGCACCTCAAGTTTAAGTACATGCTACAAACACATGTTACAGAAACACACACAAACAGACATGTGGGAATTCCAATGCTAAACCAGCATGAACCGCTTCTCCTTTTGCTGCATGTCATTAGAGCATGTGTGTGCAGAATAACCAAGTACCATCAGCTAAATAGACAAAGTGATGCATGGGTAAACACACTCTTGTTCCGTGTGTGCATATTGGGGGTGTTCATGTTTGTACCCTCTGCTGTATATTCATGTGCAGTCCACAGAGACTGGTGGTATTGTTAGATCACTGTTTTGGTGTGTATTCATTTATTCAAGATACTCTGCAAGGGGCTGTTGGTGGAGACATATTGCTTAAGGTACTGATGAGATGATGAAATGTGTGCTTGAAAAGCTGGTTGAGTATTTTATCCATTAATTCAAAGACTATCAGATGCCAAAACACTGCACATGATACTGAGGCACATTAATAGTAATTTTAATAGCAAATGAACCCCTATTAAGGCACAGAGTAAATGGCAGAAATGGTTGCTTGCTTATGTTTGATTGGCCATTGCAGCTCTTGACAGTGAAGTCTAGTTGGGTTGCAACAAAAGAAGGGAAGGGTAGAAAGGTTCTACTTCTTTTCCTTTTTGCCGGGATCTCTGAGTTGGGAGCCACACTGTACTGCGATTAACAAAATGATAAACAGCGTTCCTACACAGCTTTACAAGTGTATTTGTCTTCTCCATTGTCATTACCATACCAAATACTGTATGGCAAACTATATTTGCAGCCCGCAAAATCATTGCTGTTATTCAATTAATGTTTTTGTTGTTTTACAAATAAAATGCTAAAGAAATGGTTGTCTTGAGTCAAGGCAGCAAGCTAGCCAATTTGCTGTGATTAGGGTTCAGATGAGTGGCTGTAAATCCCGGCAAAAATCAGTGCAAATAAGGCTTGATTTAGACTTTTATTAAGAAGCAGCAAAATGAGGAAATTCCATCCATCCATCGTCTGTAACCGCTTTGTCCCTTTTTACAGGGTTGCAGGGGTTTTTGCTGGAGCCGATCCCAGCTGTCTCTTGGCGAGGGCAGGGTGCTCCGTAGACAAGTCGCCAGCTCATCGCAAGGCCCTCACTGATGGCAGAGGCTTCCATGCAAAGTGTCAACTGCTCATCAGGAGCAATTTGGGGTTCAGTATCTTGCTCAAGGACACTTTGACATGCAGCTCAGTTCAGTCCGGAGCTGGGATTTGAACCAGTGACCTTCCAATCACTGGTCGACCTGCTCTACCCGCTGGGCTAGCTGGCAACTCATGTAGCAACCTTTTGTTTGTTCGCAAAAGATAAGTACTTTTTCTTTTTTTTTCTGGTGCTACATTTTCTACATTGTAAAAACATAAAATCCTTTTTTACAAGAGGCAATTAAGGCTCATTTTTCTGAGTGTTTCTTTCTGTAATACTCATTTTGACTGAAGGCTGAAGTGCAACCACTACTCTGAATAAGATGAAAAACATCCATGCCCATAGCACAGAGGACCTCACATAGACAGAGGACCTCAACTCCACTGCTCTGGTCAATTGCTCAAAAGCGGCTCTACTTTTTAAGGACACTAAGAAAACCAGCCGTCCGCAAAGTTGCTCAAAGCCCTTTATCCCTGCTCAACAGAGCATGTACTGACATGTTGTATTACATCATTGTATACAAACTGTAAAGATGAAGGCAAGAAAACTCTCCAGAGAGTCCTAACAGATCTCACAAAATAATCAGACTCAACCTGCCTGCAGTGGATGACATCTTCAGATCATGCTACCTCCGCCCAACTCTGTCACCACCGCCTTCTCTCTGCTGCCTTCTGGAATGCACAAAAAATATTTTACCCAAGCACCAACACTGAACCAAACTCAAATGATTATTGTCCCTCAGCATCATCATAATATCCCATTTTACAGAACTAACCAATTTACAACTTGCAATTAACCTACAGGGACTTAACGTCATGTCATGTCATGTCATGTCATGTCATTATCCGTAACCGCTTATCCCTCTCCATGGGGTCACAGGGTGTTGCTGCTGGAGCCAATCCCAGCCTTGTCTCAGGGAGAGGGCAGGGTACTCCCTGGACAAGTCGCCAGCTCATCGCAGGGCCCTCACTGATGGGGGGTTCAGTATCTTGCTCAAAGACACTTCGACATGCTCAGCCTTGCTCAGCCTTGCCCTGAGCCGGGATTTGAACTAGCGACCTTTCAATCACTAGTCGACCTGCTCTACCCGCTGAGCTACAGCCGCCCACGGACTTAATGTGTATAATAAAGATTTTACACTTTTCTACACTTTACATTTTACTTTCCTTTTTATACTTGAATTTGTATTAACAGTTGTGTGCCTAAATATGATACATGTGTGACATGTATCATATTTAGGCACTTTTTGTAAGGCACATTTCGTTGTAAAACTGTGTGCAATGACAATGAAGGCCTTCTATTGTATTTCTGAGAGAAATGAATCACTTCATATCTAAAATACAGAAGCATAGAGCAATATAAAATATATTGATACATGGATGCAGGCGTTGGTATAAAGAAATAAATTACTACTACCACCACACACACACACACATACACACAAGTTTGCTGTACACACACACAGTGTTAATAGTATGCTTCGGGGGAACAGAGGGAATATGAACACTGCAGATGACTTCAAACAACAGCTAGTCTATTTCTCAGGCTGACCTGGTACACAGGGTGAGAGAGGTAGTGATGATGGTGATACAGAGGTAGGGGGAGAGAAAAGGAGGAAAAATGTAAAAAAAAAAAAGAAAAAAAGTAAAGAAAAGAAAAGAAAGCAGAGGCAAACAGGCCATGTTGAGGTATAAAACTCTAGTAATTTATAGGAGCAACAGTTCGGCTACTGCGTACTGCACAAGACTGTGTGTACCAGTCTATGTTTCCTAACAGTCTTATTTCTACCTTCCGCTCTCTCTAACACAGTCTCTTGCCCTGTCCTATAAATCCTTTAAAATCGTTCAATAACCTATAACATTAATGTCACTGGACTGCTGTTCCATTTACTCTACTGCCCCTGTAAATGTGTCTGTGTGCATTTGTGTGCGTGCGTGTGTGTGTTTGTGTGTGTGCATGTGCATGCAAGCTCTTAATGTGCTGTATTGGTCATTTGGTGTCAGTGTGTGGAAATAGAAAATCCACCCCATATACCACAATGTCTCTCACATGGGTCATTAGCATCTGTGGTGAGATGGGTCCTGGTGGAGAGCTAATGGGAGGTAAAAGTCAGCCACAAAAATTCTCACATTAATTACTTTACCTCTATGTCTTGACTAAGCTTTTACAATAAGGATCATGTTGTTTTTTTTCCAGTATTTTCTGTTAAAATAAGTTAAAATACAAAGACAATAATGATAATACTTTAATTGCTGAATGCTAATCTTATGATTAGACTTGTGCTTGTCTTGTCTTTCACTATTTGGTTATTTGATTATGCTTTGTCATTGCAAAGACAACGTGAATGAATTCAAAGCTAAGAAAACTACCTCACCCTAAAATGTTGGTATTCAAACGTCTTGTGCCAAGACACACCAAAGAGCAAGCCAAAATGTGAAGGTACACCTGTATTCCTATCCATGCAAAATATGCAATATAGCCAAATAATCTGGCAACTATATCACTCAGAATGACATTAACTGCTCTGCATTCAAAAAGATTGAATGAGGGGACCGAATGAGGAGATTTAAGTTACTTGTTTCCTGTGAAACCAACATGTGTTATGTTGTTTCTGTGATACAGTCAGGTGCTATTCTGTTGTGAGATTTTGATATTTTTGGATGAGACCTTGCGTGGTCCTTTGCTCGCCCTCAGAAGGATACAGCTCCCCCTACTGGAGTATATCTGTTGTGCAGTTTTTGAATAACCTATAATTAGCACACCTGTATAGATTTACTGTGATTTTGCCGGAAGACACTGAAGAAAGGCACCTTTGCCCCAAATGTTGTGTGGCAATAATAAACAGTTTGATGAGAGTGTTGTCCTTTATTTTTTGCTTTTGTTTATTCACTATAAGAGGGATTCAGCACCATGTACTGAAGCTATACGCGTGAGTCAAGCACATTGTTTCTTATTTGTCCAAAAGAACGTGCACAAGGAAAGAAAGACTAGACTTGTTTGTATTTGAAATACAGGGTGTGATCAGGCGGTGGCAATTTAGACATACTGTAGCATTCAATTGAGTAACAGGACTGACCTGTAGGGGGCAGCAATAAGACTTTCCTGTCGCTAGTCTGCTGAAAATGTCAAAATCAGTTGCAGAAGTACAAGTAAAAAGCTGGAGAGCATGTCTACAATGGCAGTCAACGTGAACTTGCAATGTGGCATTACATTGCTATTGTAAAGTGGGATGCTGATGTCACAAGAATAAGAAATGGAAAGTAGCTGACAGTGGCGAGTTAAGTGACTGCACAGTTTTGGATGAGAGCAAGACTTTATTGTGGGCACCAAAGATTTGAAAGTGGAAGCTACGAAGGATCACGAAGAAACAAAATGTCACAAGGAGGTCAAAATAACACAAAAGTACGACTACAAAATGGTGGCTGGTAAAACATTTGAGTGTCTGGTAGAACTGAGAATCCACCAGCCACTGTGGTCAGTGATGGAAAAATAAATTTCAATACATGTCTTGATTGAGGTCCACTGTATCTTTATTCCTGCAGGTTTAGGCTCAGTGACATTTGGCGAAAGGTTTTGACAGAGAAGAAGAACGCCTGGACAGATGAATAACTGATAAAACCAATACCTGTTGTTCTTCTATCTGAATTTTTATAATTTTTAAAGTCTATTTAAGCCTGACACTGTTAAAAGGCTGCACTGCTAAATCAGCTGAGTAGTCGTCTAACAGACTTGTGATTTCTCTCATTAGGGTTGTCTCAATTGAAAGAATGATAGCATAAAAGTTACTTTAATGAGGAAAACTTAGATACGGGAAGGAAGACTCAGCTTTTCAAGTTGCCGGTGGGTGGTTTCAGAAAGGAGGGCATGTCATCTTTTTCAACAGTCAGTTCATCAGATGGTTAAGTCAGTTACAAAGTGACAGCTGGTCAAAACACAAGCCCTAAAACTATAATTTAGGCTATCGCTAAACTGACAATCTAATGCTTTTCTTCTGCTCAGCCACCGCTCTCTACTGCTTTCTCTCTCTCTCAGGCCACACATTTGCTTCACAATGTGCACTTCTGTTGCAACTGTAGCAAGTAAGTCACTATCACTAACACCATTCATATTCCAAGGTGCTTCTACATCTTTTCTTAAAATTCTTTTTAGAATAGTGTCGACTGACACATTGCATGAAGTTAGAGGCTAAATTTGTCTCGTCTCAAATCTTTGGGCTGACCAAGATCTTGATCCTTTAATGCATTTTAAAGGATGGTCAGTTGTTTGGTACACTTGTTTTGCATATTTGGATTAGACTCACAATTATAACAAATCTCATTATAATCATCTTACTTAATATCATTATCATCATATTATACCACTGAATGACATTTGATAAAGTCTGCACCTAGATTTTCTCAAAGTTTGGAAACATGAAATGTGGGCCGTCTTGGAAATGTATGACTTGTAGATTTCAATACAGCTGTTTCTCCTTTCAGAGGACGCCTTTGCCGTGGCATTAAAGGTGCTGCGACACAGCAGAAAGGGAGGGGGGACTTTTATTTTGTCCAGCTGATTTTGCATTAGCTGCAGCGCGCACCAACAACCGCCAAGTGGCACATTTGAGCGGATTTGTAAACCGTGAGAATGGATTTACAGTCCATGCGCACAGATGTATGCTAGAGCTCATTGGCCTTCTTTAATTGTTCATTTTATGCTCAGCCTCCATCCGCTGATCGTTACCCCCACAGAAGCCTCACCCGAGTCAAGCTCAGACACAGGGTGTGGACACCAGTGCTGATGGTGTACTGCCTATTGGGTGTGGAATGAAGAGGGATTGCGAGGTGTTATTGATTGATGTTTATCTTTATTGCTTTAAAGCCCGAAGCTTTCAACTGCATCTGTGTGTTTGTGTGTGAGGGGTAGACTAGGAGAACCAGACCGAGTGGCAGAGAGATATACAGTCTCTCTACTATCGACATTACTAGCTAACCTGAATGCAGACAATCCATTCAGCTCATACATAAAATCATTTTGTTCATTACATTCTTGACTAGATCAGTGGTGGCCTCTTTTATTTGGAAGTCTATTACATGTCCATTTAAATCTGATCGAATTACATCCTGTCACCAATCACAGATAAGTCAGGGTGTTGCGTTAAAGGTTAATGACCTTGCCCATTTGGTTTCAGTGGATAGAAGTGCTTCCTTCTCTATGTTTCACAAAATGTACACTTTAGTCACCCCCAAAGTCGTGTTTCAATTTTTGTCTTTAATTTTACCGTAAACCTTCATTCATTCGGTGACAGCTGAACATATCTCTGCAACAGCACCCTGTTTCACATTTATACAATTTGGCACCCTTGTCATTAGAGAACTGGCTGGAACCTCTGCAGCCTTCTACTAGTCCCATTCACACTGCCCTTTGAATGCGGGGATCCTGTGCCAAATCTCTGCATCCTCCTCAAGTCCCCTCGGCGAGGGGTGGAATTTCAGTGCGCCTCCGATGCACCTCTGGAGGTAGTATCAGAGGTGCATCATTGGCGAACTGAACCAGTGTGAGTGGATAAGCCTGTGGCTCGGAGTGAGGGCGTGTTGATCTGATGGTGCTCACGGTGTGACAGCTAAACAGATCCTTCACTCACAAAAAATAAAGAGGACTGTCCTACAAAGTAACGTTACAGGACCAAACAGCAGTAATGTAACTGTAACTGTCTTTGGCAACTTATATGAGGAAACCAAATACTGCAGTTATACCTGGAGAAGTGTCTGTCACCCTATATGTTGTACTAACTCTTCATCACACAGGGAACAGGTTTTCATCTGGATGTACTGTAGAGACCTTCAGGACCTTATTCCCAATTCCTAGAAGCATTCTGTGAGTGTATTGCAGATCTTGTGACTCACTTGGATTAGATCCTAATCCTCGTCCAGTCCGAGACTTCAGTGAACTTTCCCTCAGAAAACAGCCTCACGTTCCGCAAGTGAGAGAGTCAGACAGCGTCCTGTTCACTGATGGCTATGTAATTATGCATTTTAGATCCTAACCGGAAAAAAAAAGACATAACTTTCCAGGATGTTTGGTAGGTCAGGATCTCAATCAACACATTATAACAGAATCCATGTGATTATAAACCATCAGTGTTTAGATTAACAGGAGGACAGTGGACGAAACGTGTTGAAAAAACACACAGGCGTCATCATCATGATGCGTACTGTCACGCCTCTGTCTTTCTATGTGAATTGCATGTCGGTTCCTCTTTAAGGGGAAGATGCTTTGCTCTGTGTGAACAAACAACAGCAGAAAATTGGCAAACCACAGCTGCAGCGATAATGCGGCATCTCTGTGTGAAAAGGGCTAGTGTTGGCCTGTGGGAGCTGCCAAGTGAGAGAACTGTTGTTCAAAGGTTACCAGATACCAGCCACCTGAACATGTCTGAAAGAAAAAAAATGATCCCTTTATCCAAATCAGCACCAAAAGTTAATGAGGTCTGTATTGAGCCAAAAGTCCTCCTCCATCCAAGTTGCACGGAAGACAGATTGCACAGTAGATTTGTGCAATCCTGCTGACGAACCAGCCGACACACTGTAGACTCCTGTATGAAAGTATTTCCTCTTTGATCCTGGATTCAAATCAACCACCACTAACCCTCAGTACCCCAGTCAATCTGGCTGTCTGCCCACACTTCATGAGAGAAGTGCCTGTCTGCAGTTAAACAGTGATCTGGGGTCAGAGATACAGAGCAGGACCGTTTAATACTGTCGCTGTGTTGATAGCATGCTGTCATCGAGAAGATAAGACAGAGACGGTGCATTGACCTTTCACTGGTAGTCCTGATAACACCTTGTTCTCTTTCTTTCTTTCTTTCACACACTTCTTCGAGCTCCATCTCTGCTGCTCCTCATTCCCTCTCTAATATCGTAATAGTAATAACCTCCCTCCCACTGTTATCCTTTTGTGCTAACAGGAGAAATCCTAGAAATCCCCTCTCCTGCTTGTTTTTTTTAAATCTCTTTATCAGCACAGAGATTACAGCATACACTGTGTAGAAGTATAAACAGCAAAGAGCCCAATACCAAGTAAAAAGTGCTTTATTGTGATATAGCAACGCTGAAAGGATTACAAGGATGTCAAGTGAAAGATGACTACAGAGGTCACTTGAGGTCCAATATCAATATCAAGAGTTTGGATAAAATTTGCATCAGCATGGTTATTTTACTAGAATGACATTTATTCAAGTGGATTTTTTTTTCAGTCAGAGGAAAAAAAGTATCTACTGAAAGAATCTCTGGTGGATTAACAAGTCTTCAAAATGAAGGAAGGAGATTATTTCAAAAACTTAATAGAGTGTTTTGTATTATTGTAAATGCCCCCTGAACCATTAGTGTTTCGAGTAATCAGTCAAGGAGCTGCAACTCCAGCCCATCCTCATCAGGTAAATGACCATGGGTCAACTGTGAAAGAAGCTCATTATGACATTTATTCATGATTGTTGTTAGGCGACAACCTCAATTGTAGGGATGTCAACAATGCTCAGCTGTGGTCAACATTTTTGACTGGTTATGCATGCAGTACGGTATGCTTTTTTCTTCAGCACTGGTACAGCAACGAAATGAAGCGTTGAAACGTGTTTTTTTTTTTCTTTTTTTTTTAGTTTAACCTTTATTTCATAATCATAAAACATTAATCATTATTCAAACATCTACAGCTGGATGTCCTTTTTCTGTAAATTTATCTGACAGCTCTAGTTTAGAACCCCAATAATAAAAATTTCCTTCGAATTCAATCCAAATAGATTTGAACTGGGTAGAGCTCCACTGATAGCTTAGGGTGTTCTAATGCAACAGCAATGCGAAGGGTGTTAGACACCCAGTGTTTCTCCTCGTACAGTTGGCCTGTATCATTACATCATATAGCTACAGGTCAATTAATACACCTTTGAGTTGAAGCATGTCACTGTCAATAAAGCATAAAAATGGAGAGGACTCTGTCTTACACTAGAATTCCACTGATTGCATGTCTGTTGTGGAATGGCTTTGGTACGTTTTTTTTTTGTTTTTTTTTTCTGTATTGTCCATCGACAGCTGGAGTTGTGAGACCGAGGAGTTCCCACCATAGACTGAAATGAGAGTGAAACCTATAGCTGGACCAAACACAAATGTGGTGGGATTTAGGGGTTATAAACTAAAGTTAAATGTTTTGCCGCTACTGACGCTTATATCATATCCAGACCCTTCACACACACACACACACACACACGCACACACACACACACACACACACACACACACACACACACACACACACACACACACACACACACTCACACACGAGTACAGCTTTAAGCATATACATTTTGCTCTTACCTGAAAATTTCAGCTTAACGATTATAACAAGCATTGGGTAAATGTCAACTCTGAAGGAAGCAATGTTGAAGAAAAATTTTAAAAACTGTCCTGCAACTTAAAGTAAGTGTAAAAAGTACTATTCCGGGAGACGCAGTCATGTGTTGAGAAAACTTGAATTCACACAAATTTGGGAAAAATTGGTCGATCCATGTGGATAAATATTATTCCAAAAGGTATTCTAAGACGGTCTAATCAACTGGGGTAAGCCTCTGTGGGACTGACAGTTCTTCAAGAAATCAAGAAAAAAAACATTAAATGAGAAGGTGTGTCCAGACTTTTGACTGGTAGTGTAAGACCACCAGAGAGACAGAGAGAGTGAGCAAAATCCAGGATCTAGCCTAATTTAACCTTTAGTGCACCCAGTCAGCTGTAGTGCAGTCACAAAGCCAAAAGGGGTGCTGTACAAGCAGGCCTATGATCGTTGGTGTTAGAGCCATGTGTACTGAAGAAATCCAGGTCAGTGCCTAAAATCAGATCTGTATATTTCGCCCACCCCCAAAGTCAGCTGATGATGATGACATTGCTTGGCATCTCATGTAAGCAGTATATCAAGGCCAATTAAGCAGCACCGTGGATAGATTAATTAAAATCAGGAACTGGCCTCAAACTAAAATCAGATTACATCCGCATCAAGGCAAGAGAGAAACACTTCCAATTAGCACGAGTAGTATGGGCCCCAATAAACCAAGCAGTGAGTTGATCTCCCAGCTCCGCAAGGTGGAAAGGCTTCATGGTCCATCCGGGACTTGTCAAGTTGGCAAGACAGTAATACACACTTAAGATCTAAGTATGAACCAAGGCATTTATGAAAAGAAGGTGTTATCCAAAGTGCTTGCAAAAGCTATTTTTTTTTAGGAAATAACAAGGATCACACAGTCACACTAAGTCAGTCACACAGACAAACTGAGACATGCTGTCATCATGGAGATAATGACACTTGACTCACAAGTCCAGCTATGCTAGATTACTGCGCTCCACATTTACAGGAAGAGAATATGTTTTTTTTTAGAAATAACAGGATCATCAAACGTCTTGTTCAATGAGACCACTCGCTCTGAAATCTCCCAATAGATGAGTTGCCATAAGATGACTCTGGAAAAGAAAGTGTGAAGACTTTCACTGCAGGAATTACAAGCAAAGATGCATTTTCAACGTTGTGGCAGAAAATTGATCGAGAAATCTGATTTTGATGTAGATGGCTGATACTTCCCAGAGCAATCATTCTCATTATTCATGAACACTTGACATAACGCGCCACCACTTTAGAGCTTTAATTTTGGTACATTGTAAAACTAGTGCAATCATAAATTAAAGAAGTACAAACATATGCTTTCTTTAAGTAATTGCATGAAGTACTTCTTTTTCTTTTCAACAAAAGCTGTAATAAAGCCCCAAAGGTAAACACATATTTAAAACAAATGTATTGTACACCACATCATGTCAGCCATTTGGTATAATTTGCTCTATTCTGACAGCCAGGTACCTCACATGCTGCGTGCTCGCTCTCTTGTATTTAGATCAGGCAATGAGACTGAGTACAAAGCTGCAAAGTATTGACTGGAAAAAGCTATCACAGTGTCCAAAAGGCAGTACAGAGGGAAGCCGGACGGCTTCTATTCTACTGCTGACTCCAGGCTTAAATCTTGAGTTCTCTAGCTGACAGACCAGACAAAGCATGGATAACTTAATTTTGTGAAAGTTTGAAGTTCAAAGCCACAAGAGTTAAGCTGTTGCTGATATTGCATGATGACATATGACTAGAGTAGAACCTGGGAATCATCATCCTCTAACAGAGGATATAAAAGCGGTGATGTGTGACTCCTTTAAGAAACAGGGCTGTGTGAATAGTGTGTGAGTGGTCGAGCAAGAGAAGGAGAGAGAGCTCCTGTGAAAGTTTTGCTGAGAGGTTGAGAGGTTGTCTGGTGGTAGTAAATGTACAGTTCAGGTCGGACTATGGATAAACTCTGCAGCTCCTCAATACACAAGAAGAACTTCTGTTTGAGTGACAGTTATCACTATTGTGCTGTATTATACTACTATATTCATGTTCTACAAGTGCTGTTTACAAGCCTCTGATCAAAGAAAAACAGCGTTTTCCCTTTGTCCATTGAACAGTGTGATACTATTCTTGCAGTGGAGAATCACATGGATTGTCCAGCTGATTGCCAGTGCCTTGTGGACTTTGAAATGAACATGTAGAGGAGCAGAGATTCGCATAGACACTGCAGCTCTTTGAACAGTAGTGGTAAGGACAGCAACACTTCCTGCCTGCTCACTTGTCACTGAGCTAAATGGAGGGTTTAGGCCGCTGCAGAGTATTGCCAGGAGTTTGAACTGGGAAGTTTATCAAAAAAAAAAAGCGCGTGGAGGATGTGGCACACTATGGCTGTGCAGCTTACAGCTCTCTGCCACAGACCAACCTCCTCTCAACACATACTGAGTTTACTAGTAACAAAGGCCTTTATTTGCAAATGTGGGTTAGATTTGGTCCAGTAGCATGGTCAGCCTCTGACATGATGGATATGATGTTTTCACCTTCAGGAAGATATGATTTATTGCAGGGATGATTAGACTACACATTTAGCAAGGTGTGCCTAAAAGCTGACAACCACTGTATGTGTCCCAAGGTATAAATGAGATATCAGCAGTGTTTTGGGGTATGTGTCTTTAAAAGAGTAATGTAATGTGTTACTGTTCCTGAATTAATTTAATCACATTATAGTTACTAGTCAAACTGTTATACTACTTTTGATGCACACTCACACAACAGTCACCTGATCTCTTCTGATATCCCTGAAATCAACCAGTGATGCAGTTCAGGTGGAAGGTATTGCAGCAATTGCAACAGGCAGTGTAACAAATTACACTATACAGGATTAAAGTAATGCATTACCAATACTTACTAATACATAAGAAAGTAAAGAGCAATATGTAATCATACTATCTAATTTTGTTATAACTGCCCCAACACTGGACATCAGTGAGAGAGAAATATTGTTACTGTCTATTTAATAAAAACATGTACTTATGTTAGAAATTAAATTAACCACCAAAGACCTAGAACTATGTGCCTGACTCCCTAGCAGTCAGCATCAAATGTTTTACATCATATTATTCAGTAGAACCTCAAGTGTCTATCATCAAGTCCCACATTTACACCTGCTTTATCTGAGAATGTATGGATTTGCCAGTGTATTTACCTGTGAAGTCAGACAGAACCGCAGGAAGTTCAGTTTCTTTGATTAAAAAGACGTACCTCGATGTTTTAGACACAAATTATCAAAGGTGTATTTAGTGGAAAAATAGTTGTAATTTGAATTTACTGACCATGTAGATGTGTCCCAAAAGGTTCAGAGTAAATAGAAAGTTACTTAATTATAACAGAGGACACTAAAGCAAAAGTGCCTTCTTATTTGAGAGAAACATATTATCCATTAATCATGATCAACAAAAGTAACTTGGCTTCAACTATTGCTCATTGGCCCAGAGCAAGAAACTTTGAGGGTTTCATTGGCAAATCAGTGCTGCAGAGTGTGATGGTGTAATCACACTACAGAGCCCCGAGTGCCCGAACAAGACATGTGTGATACCTCTGAAAAGCTGAGAGACTGGAAGTGTTGGGGGTCGCACATCACAATTCATTACAGTAATATATTTATTTAAGCTGTAACAGAGTAATAAAATGCATTACTTATAATATTTCAGTGATAAATTACTGCAGTTATGTCACGTAATGCGTGTCAATCCGTGTTGACGACCAAAGTAAAGCGTGTAGTGTTGTTTTTTTTTTTAAGAATCCATCCACACTGTGCAGGACCATATGATTATATGGTCTGTGTGTATTTAATATAGCCAAGCATGGCTGAAATGAGACTTGATGATGAAGAATAATCCTCAGTGCATGCTTTATAAGAATTACTCATAGTATCTATTACAATGAATAATACAGCATATTAATCACATCAATAACCAGGGAACAGACTGCAAACAGTCTCAAAAGAAGAGTTCACTTTAAATGTAAATATTTGTTACACACATGTCTGATGTTACAGTGGGGCTGTTAACGATTCACTTTCAACAAACTGCTCATGAGACTGTGTGAGTGTGTGTTTGCCCAAATGTATGCATGTGTGTGTGAGCTGGTGGAGAGAGGGAGAAGGGAGGCCAATGCTGGGAGAGCAGCAAGGAGGGAGAAACAGACACTGAGCGGCCGGTGATCAAACTCGGGCTCTAATCGGCCAAATCTCTTCAGATTTTTGTCAATAGCTGGACGTAGATATTAATCATCGTTTGGAGGCTGACTGATCTCAGTGACGAACAAAATGTTTTCAGATCTCAATTCTCAGTCTCAATGCCATGTATACCTCTGTTGCTCTCATCACCAGCACACACCAGTCTACCAAACTGTCACTGGTAGAACAGCTCTCAGAAAGAATCTCTTCAGTGTGTATGTTTCTAAGCCCAGCCCAGGACTGAGCAGGGCTGTGTCCCAGACACCTTCAGACTAGGGAATCTGAGTTTTAGGTAGAGTGAATGAGGATGATCAAACTGGAACAAGCAGAAAAAGAAGAGGCGATTACAGGATGCGATCCCTATTCTGGAGCAGGTCCTCATTTCACTGTCTCGCGCTCTCTCTTCTCTTCTAACCCATGCAGTCCCCTGCTCGGAACACTCAATTATTTATCAGCTTGCAGACGCACTGAGGAGAGCGGAGAGGAGGGAGGATGCAGCTGCACACCTCCTTCCTGCTCATCTTTCTCTCTGCTTCTCTTCAAAAGTGATCATCCCTCCATCTCCTACCTATCCTACCATACACAGAACAATTACCAATAATGAGGCAAAATGAGAGAATGGGAAACATCGTAGGCATCACCTACTCCCTTCTTCTCTTTTCTGTTTCTCTGGTAAGCACTTGAATCTTGACCTATTCTCCAGCAGCTCTCAGAGTCTTTTCCCCCTTTCTCTTTTTCAGCCCTCCACCTCCACCTTTGATGCACCTGTTCATTAGTTCCGGTTACTTGCTTTGTTTCCTCTTTCCCAGCCCCTGTTATTGTTCTTTACATCCCTCACACCGGAGGTCTTTGTTCTCGCTAAGAGTCTCTAAAGGGACAGATGGAAGTACTTTCACTCTGTTACTGTTGTCAGAGCGGCATCAAGGAGATGACTGCAACCTCAGCACTGTGAGTGTGTTTGTGTGCGTGCGTGCGTGCGTGTGTGTGTGTGTGTGTGTGTGTGTGTGCAGAGGCACTGCAGTACTCAAGTAACTCATAATGTGTTGTCTGAATACATTTAACAATTGATACATTTCAAATTCCGGACTCAAACGTTTGAAATATTACTCAGGTTAAAAAATGTGACGAGCATGTGCATGCATATGTTAGTGTACAACATGTGCGTGCATAAGCTTAGAATAGCTGTGCAGCATCATTAGCTTGATGATGTTGTATACGTCCATGTAAATTCCTCGTGTCTATGTGCGTGCCTATTTACACTAAGTTTGATTCAGGGAAAGAGGAAGACGAGGAGAAAATTGATAAGCAGCCGTGATGAAGAGGAATAGCTAATGTCAACCGCACTGGCTGCCGACTCTGTATCAAAGCCCCCTGCATGCTTCATATATGCAGATAGCCAACAGCAACAGACTTCCCATAATTAACTTCAGTGCAGCACACCGACATGGGGGGGGGGGGGGGGGGGGGGGAAAAAGGGGGGGAAAAAAATGCAAAAGTGAGAAAGAATGCCTAAAAGAGATCGAGGTAGAGGGGGGTACCCATGAACATGACACAGGAGGCACAGATCGACTGAGGTGGCCGCAGCGTTGTTACATCACCTCTGTCCTTCCACTCGTCCTTTCCTCACTAACATTTACTATCCCTTTCTCTTTTGTTGTTAAGTAAAAAACCTCCCCACTTAATTCAGCAGCAATGGTTGACACCAAACTCAAGCAAATTAACACCATTTGCAGTGGAGCAGATTTTCTTTTGCCAGCAGCCACTTAAAGGCAGCGTGGTGTGGGTGGAACAGGAGGGAGGAGGCTGGCTGCTCAAACAACCTTTTATTTATTTATTTATTTATTTTTTTGCATCTTTTAAGCGATGTAATCTGAACAATGTTTCGGCAGCCTCGCACTCTGCTGGCTGCTTTCTTACAATTAGAACTCTTCAAGCAATTACTGCTTACTGAACCCAGGAGTCCAACTCTAAATCGGGTAAACTAACCCTGAGGGGAAGAGAATTTCCATTTACAGTTTCCTCACATAACGTATCAACACTGTGCAATAGTCTAAATTCTCTATCTCAGAAAAGCTTGAGAGGAAGTGAAAGCTCGGTGATGGGTTGTACTGAGTTGTCACAATGCAAAGCAGTGTACTAAATAAAAAAAAAAAAAAGGCTTTAAACAATACACACAAGCCCACTTCACCAGATTTAACACAGCACCAATATATTAGAAACGCGCGCTGGACTTGATGACCTGCATTCCAGACAGACAGGAAGAGCACAGCACCTACAGAAGCCTTGTGTTGGTCTGCAGTACAGTGGGCTTCATCAGGCGAAGGTCAGTACACGGTGTAGCACTGCGTTTCCAGCTCCACATCAGTAAAAAAGCCTTTCGACACACTTTCGGCTGAATCTCCAGACAGGTACAGTGGCAACACACACTCGCACTCACACACATGCTCTCACTGTGTGATGGAACTCCTAATCCAAATGATGGTTAACCCCGATAATGGGATGTAGCTCAGGAACAACTGGGGCCAGAAAAATGGCAGAAACATTCTTCAAAACAATCACTCTTTATGCAGTTTTTAGCATGTATTGTACAAGACACACTTGTAACAATGTATTTAATGACAAAAAAACTACATACAGTGTGTGTAAACATCTTGAGGTAGTCATGGGTCACTGTCACCAAACAAAACGTTTGGCAATAGCTCTTTTTTAATACCCTTCTTATGACAACATTCCAGACAAATGTCTTATAGGGTAAAATGACACGTTTACAAGGTCAAAGGTCATCTCCCTGTGACATCATAAAGTTCTGCAGAAACACATTCCTAGCCATAATTTAAAACCATAACCTGGGAACAGAGGGAAAGATTGTGACCACATTTCACGTTAAGTTGGATACTGATTTGGTGACACTGATCTTGAGTGCCCTCCTTGAGTCTGATTGTAGAGATCGTCTGTGCCGTGGTTGTGAGATGTGTGTCGAGTATCCACATTTTAAAGCGCTGTAGCTTCTTTGTATTCTATCAGAATAAGCTTTATTCGCCAAACAGGTGGTTGTTGTTCAGTGATGGGAACAACAGCGTTAAAATAAATGGCGTTATTTTTTTCAGTAATCTAATTAATTACTGTCTCCCTTGTTACAATGCCGTTACCAACAATTAAATGTGGCACGTTACGAACTGAAGCTACTCATTGACGCTGTTGTCACCTGACTTGGCTCTCAGCCACAGGAGCTGCAAAGGTGCTTCTTTTTTTTTCTTTGGTGAGGGAGGAGGGAGGGGCGAGACAACCGCATAAGTGACGATGATTGGCTAAGGTAGAGTAAGAGTTTGTAAGCCAATCAGAGGCAGTGTTCAGTTTACACACAAACCATACACGCACACAGCAGCCTCACACAGACAAACTAAGCAGCAGCAATGGCGAGTCAGGAGGGAAAGTTGGTGTTTTCAAAGCGGAAGTACAGACGCGTCTTTAATCTCCTTGAGGTAAAAGGCAAGAACGTACATGTGAATTGCACACTTTGTCCCAGAGCAAAGTGTTTGTCCACGTCCATTGTAAGCAACTCTAATCTAATGAAGCATCTATCCACAGCACACTCTTCTACAAAACTAGTGGCCAAAAGCACCATTGTTGACACTGTTGATGATGATAGCAGGCCAGCGTGGCTAACGTGAGCTCTGCTAACAAAGAAGGACACGGAGCCACGCCATCCAAGCAGCTACAGCTGGATTTGTCTGCTCCAGCTACACAAAAACTTGTGACACTGACTGAACTGAAGGTTCTGTGTAGGTACCTGTCTATGCAGTTCTACTATATGCAACTGGCTTGTGAAACCTGCTCAGAAAAAAAAATCTGAATTCTTAGACATATTCAAACATAAAAAAAATAAGAAATAAAAAAGTAACGCAATAGTCAACTAGTTACCTTTATAGTAGAGGAATTCAGTTACTAACTCAGTTACTTTTTAGGAGAAGTAACTAATAACTATAACTAATTACTTTTTTAAAAGTAACATGCCCAACACTGTTGTTGTTACACCATGTGATAAAGCTCTCAGTCAGTCCTCTGTCCTCTCATCTAAATAAAGACAGTATGTTTCTCATTGTAAATAAGTCACCAGCATCCTAACTCACTATAGTCGAAGCTTCAATTGCACGAAATACACCTTTCATTAAATTCCTTCAAAGTCTTCAAGATGCAGGCTATATGAGTGTTAACAGACATGGATTGAACCCCAAATTGACAGGTGTGTGGAGGCATACAGCCGCAAGGCCTAATTCTAGTGTTCATGATGCTTTTTGATGAAGATCTGCAAACAGCAGTGATATTGCTCATTTTTGACACCAAGTGAAACATGCTGGGACCATTATGATTGGTTTCACAACAGTCCTCTCATCTCTGAAAACCACAGGAAATATTAATGTAAAACACACATACGTTTTAATGATAGACACCCATTACTGCAACAGAAAGCCTCGCTGAAACCAGCATAATCATTCTTACTCACTGATCATGTCTGAAAGGACTTTCCAGCATAATTAACGTAGATAGACTGACAGGACAATAAATGGCTCACCTAAAATATACACAGACCCAATAATGATACAATCTTCACTTGCTAAAATGTTATTATTAGTTTAGATTAACTTTGACAAACTGTCATGTGATGTTGCCGTGCTTTAAAAAAAAAAGCAATTAATCACTCTTATCGTCATTTCATATCTCACTTTAACATGACTTTAATTCGCTTGTTTTGATTTTGAATTGGACAACTGCAGCCGGCGACTTCATTTGTTCTACATGACAGTTGTTTTTCATACCGGCCTGTTTCTAAACAGATATTTTCTTTAATAAATTAAACAGACTGGACCTGAGGACTTTAGGATACAAGGTTTTTTTTTTTTTTGTCAGACTTCAATCCTTGAAATTTGCATCCAAATGAGTGTTACCAGCAGTGCAGGCAATGACTGCAACCTTCTCTTTAAAGCAGCAAAACTTTGGAACTGAATACCCACCAAGCTTAAAATACAACACAAATGTAATGTTTTTAACAACACTGTTGAATCATGGCTGAAGGAGAAACAATATTGTTCTCACACATAATACACCTACACAGGGGTATCTCTCCCTTAACTGTACTGTATGTTTTAACCTGTACTGTATTTGTAACTGTATCAGATTTGTAATCTCCTTTTTGTTTTTTTTCCTTTCCATTTTTAATTTTTAAAAAGGCCAAACAGTGTGCGGTGAGCAGGATGTTGTAAAGCAGCATCTCACTAAACATGAAGTGCAGTTCAACCAGTGACAGTACATGATTGTTTGTCCTAACATCATGTTATGTTTTTTAAGCTAAACTCAATCAGATACTTAGTGCTCACAAATAAAAGTCACAGTGTTGGACAGCTTCAGTGCAGATCGTTTCTAACAAATTCTTTAAGCTAGTTTGGAATTAGAGACATATACAAAAAAACATATGTCACACTGACCAACAGGAACAGGACAGACTTACTTACTCACTACTTATAATAATTCCATTGTCCTTTCAATGGGGAGAAGTTATTCGATAAGAACATAGAAAAATTGTGAATTATTTCATGCGTGGGATAACTAGATATAAAGGCTGAATGACTTCATAGTGAATAATGAATGAAGATGAAGATTTTGAAATGGAAGGATGTTGCACCATCAGATTATCAGGACAACACACAAGCGACAAGGGACAATGTGTTGTATAGGTATCTCTGCTGTGTTGTTGTTGTTCCTTTTTTTCAGGAATGTGCAGCGGTTCACAGCAATGATTTGTCTTTCTTGGAACATTAGTTCACGACATAACTGCTGGAAGTCCATTTACAGTATACGCTTTTATGTGTACACCATGTGTGATGGACCTCTTTAATAAGACACCATTCATGAATTCCTTAATTCCTATTTTTGGCAGTTTCACATCCACAGTTTAAACAACATACACACATGCAGGCACACGCAAACACAGACACACACACACACACACACACAAATTCCAGGAGTGTCACCACTGCAAAGCTAAAACAGCACCACATCACATACAATATACCACAATAAACCTGAGGATGCCTCCAAAATCTCTCTGCAAAACCATGTGTTGAAAAGCAGTTTTCACATGACCGCTATTACTGTGAATAAATACAGTTTTTTGCATCATTACTTACTGTAAAATGCTGGCTACAGAAATGCTATACAACTTTCTGCCTTGTTGCTTTACTCAGTCTCTTTCACAAAGACAGTGGTTCGAATAAATCCTTTGCAATCCCCTTCTGGTACAAGATGATAAAACCGACAACAACAGGATCAATAAAACGCATCTTTCTGATCAACTAGAAATAGAGACCTTAGAGATTAGAGTACAACGACACACTCGACAACATTACGTCGGTATGACTTTGTAGTATGCCTTGTGTCCCTGCTCCATCTGTAGTGTTCAGGAGCCCCTGCAGGGCCTCAGTACTCACCCAGAAATACATCATCATCTCGGCTGAGAAGGGATGAGAGACCAGGGGGTGGAGGTCGGGGGTATGCAGGGACACCAGAGAGGCCAGCACTCTTCCTCTTTTTCTCTTTATTGGTGTGTTTCTCAACACGTCTGTCCTGTTCTGATCCTCTTCTTCAGTCACTTGACATTCTTTTCTCACAGGAAAGTTTTTTTTTTTTTTTTGCCAACACTGTTCAGTGTTATCTTGCGGCTAACTATCCAGCTAGCTGCACCGTGTTTGTGGTTTTTGGAGCTGCAGCCAGAGTTATGAAGTCCCTTTTATGTGTCCCTTTGCCCCTGAAGACAGCTGGTCTTCCTCTCCCGCTGACTCTTCAGAAGCGTGACTTCGTCTCTAAGAGTCGCCACTGAGGCTCTCACACTGCTTCTCCCCCCCAGAACCTTCCAACAAACTCTTCCTCTGCTTCTTCTTGAAGGGGGAAATAAAGACACAGGAGTAAAGAGAGAGGCATCAAGGAGAGAAAGTGCTACAAGGTGCTGTTACTGTACCTCCCCTCGTTTTTTTGTTCTTTACCTTCTTTACCTTCTCCTTCTTTGCCTGCTTCCTCCTCCTCCTCTTCTCCAGTGTGGCACCCTTTCCTGCCCGCTTAGCTCTTCCTGCCTCCTCTTTTTTTCCTCTTTCCTTTCTCGCTGTAAACTATCTTGGTCTCTATTTCAGTGACACACTGAAGCCTGCCTCCTCTTAGTCTGAGCACACTCTCTCCCTTTGCTTTTCTTCGTCTCTTATTCCGGATAGCTCCAGCCCAGCCAGCTCTGTTTTGAGGGGCGGTAAGTGGGAGACGTACTCTCTTCTACAGTGTTCCTGGGTGAGAAGTGCTGGAGAGACTGGGGGGGTGGGAGAAGCTGGAGACCACCACAAGGTACAGTAGTACCGCTGCTTTCAACCAGGAAGAGACAAGTGCAGAGTGGAAGGAAAGGGGGGGAGGGGGGGGGGGGGAGTCGAGGGCAGACAAAAAGGAGAGAGAGAGAAAGAGAGAGAGGAGAGAGGGAGGGAACAGGAAGGAAGAGATGAGCTGGTGGAAGGATGCGGGTGTTGCAGATCCACACTGGGAAGTGGAGGATGCTGACAGGCTGCGGTGAAGTTGTGAGAAATCCAATGGAGGAGCCGAAACAGAGGAGGCACCGTAAGACAAGATGAGGGAAGGAAGAAAGGAGATGCACGGAACTGGAGGAAGAGAGAAAGAGGGAGCTGTTTGGCTTATTGTTGCTTATGTTTAAGAGCCAATGATACCAGCCCGTTTCATTAAGTTTCAGCGGGAGCGTCGGGGAGGAGGAAGAGGTTTGGATGTTCAGTGGTGGTGTGTGTGGGGGGGGGTTAGAGGCAGGACAGCCATCAAAACAAAATGCAATTTGGAACGCTTGAAGAAGAGGGAGGCAGACAGATGAGAAATGAAATATATAAAAACTTCTGTATTTCCTTTATTTCATCTGTTTTACTTTCTCTGCATATGTTGGGGGGGAGGATATGTGTGTGTGGTGCAGAGGGAGAATTGTAAACTGCCTTGCTCAAGCTGTGTGTGTGAAATTGTGTTTTGCGTGTGTCACTTTGTTAAATTACTGTATATGCAGTACACATACACACACACACACACACACAAAACATTAGCATTTTTTACGACTTTGCATCTGCATTGTCTCACACAGACACACACACACATGTATTTTGTGTGTGCGTGTCCATCAGTTTAATGGGTGTGTTTGCAATGTGGCTGGATGAAAGACAGGCAGAGAGAGCGAGTGAGAGGTGGGTGAGGGTTGTAAGTTGAGGGCTGATGTTGTAGCCTGCCTCAGCAGATTTTACCCCCACCCACCCCCAGTCAATACACCACTGAGCCAAGCTGCCACCTTAACCCCTTCACTGCCTAAAATGCTGCATGGCTCCCGTTTGGAGCACTGGAAATATGGGGCCACGGTTGTGTCGCTTTGTGTGTCAGTGTCACACTGCAGTTGAAATCAGACTTTTTCAAACAACCTGTTCAAGAGCTGAGGCAGAAAAAAACTATTGTAGGACCTCAAAAGCTAAATCAAATGTAATACAAGCAGCATAAAAAAGTAAGACCATTGAAATTATATGTAAAAGGAAATAAGATACACCATTTGAACGAAACACCACCAAAGACCCTACCTCATGCCAGGTTAAAAACATACAGATGGAAGAGTGTTGGCTGTTGCCATGAAGGTACATCACTGTACAGCTCAGCTGTTTATCAGTTCCTAATTATGACAGCTGAATACATCTAATAATTAATGCCATAAATGTAAACGTCTTTGCTGAAGTTGCGGATATCCTACTTTTCTTATTGGCAACAAATCCCATGTGCAGACCCAAACCACCAATGAACTACTAACAGGTACTGTGTGCATACATAAACAATGTTTGAAAGATGATTTGAAACACATCAGTGAGCCACACTGTTGAACAGGGTGACGTGTTCCTTCATTACTATGTACATCATTTATTTTGACCAGGTCACATATGGCAAATCAAATAATAAGAAAAATAACCATATGACTTAAGAACCTTTTAGTAAAACTGCCTACAAATCACAACAAATGAAAGCATGGAGAGTCATAACATGATTTCTATACATGCTCAAGGCTGGATCGATACAGAGAGATGACAGATGCTCATCAGCTCTATACATTCTTTTCTATTCTGTCTCAAATGTAGAGTACCCTATTTTAGGAGTGTGGGAAGGTTAGTCTGTAGTTTAATCCAATGTTTGGAAGAATGTGCACATTTTTTCATCATAAATAAAACATTAACACATCCATTTTAAAACAGCGTTATAATCATTAACAAACGATTGGTTCTCAACATTATATATATTCGATGCTACCTATGCTGGGTGTAAAGGGAAATGAATTGAATAAAGCACACAAGCTGGTTGTTTTACAGCCCAG
Source organism: Acanthopagrus latus (assembly GCF_904848185.1). NCBI lineage: Eukaryota > Metazoa > Chordata > Actinopteri > Spariformes > Sparidae > Acanthopagrus > Acanthopagrus latus. The sequence continues at coordinate 1,654,536 of NC_051058.1, read as the reverse complement.
ACCATGTGGACAGTATCGTCCCCACGCCCTCATCACCTAGGAAGGAGTACAATGTATGGCAAACGTCTCAAGTTTGACATATCAACATTTACCAATGTAAAGAAATAATGAGCTAATTCGTAGTTAAAATAGATTATGAATACCAATTCATCTGCACCCATTTGTGCTGAAATTGGTTTTTAGAGCTTGCTTGAAATGAGGCCATTTACATACATGTATGCATGCCTGGTGTGTAGCCTCAGCTTTTATTCTTGTTCTCTCCTCCCTGTGAGATAACCAAGAGCTCAAACACGGGCTGCCTTCTCTCTCTTTTTACCCTAGCAACTACTATTCAAAAGAGAACATTTTCCTATCAAATCTTGGCGTCACGCTATTTCAGGTCTGGGTCATGAATAAGTTAGGCCAGACCCTCCATGTGAGTGAGCTAATGCAAAAAGACAACAGACTTATGGCGGGAGGGTGTTGTCATGGCCTAGGAGTCAGAGTCAGTCAACAGAGGTGTTGAGTATGAACTAAAGAAACACATTAAACACTTTCTAGATCATTTAGATGTCATCATAATGTCTGCAACCCGTCATACTCAAGGTGACACATTCACTAAGCCAACCCAAACCTTTTTGCTAATTAATGACTTATAACTCATCTATAAAGCATTTGTTACTACACACCCAGTAGGAGGGCATTTAGAATTGGCCAACACTAAAATCCAGTGGGCCAACATCCTGTCAAACTGTACATAAAGCAATGTATACATGGAATTCACTCACTTTACAAATTACTCAAGAAATTATTTTCAGTTCCTCCTTAGATCCTATAAAAAGGAAGAAAAGCAGAAATGCGATGAAATGTATTCAGCTTTCAAGATAATATGGACCAATATAGAAGCATGTATATGTCTGTTTATGTAATGCAACTTGTTATTTCTTTTATTCTGTTTATTTTACTTATCCTGCTCTACTGAGTGATATTGAATGTAGCTGTTTTATGTTGTACTGTCATTGTAATAATGTAATTGTAACTTGTCTGTAGCCAGTTTTTAATTGTGTTGTCACTGCATTTTTAAAAATTGCATATGGATCCTTAAAAACAATCTCAGCAACCATCCATCAATCCATTCCCAGCTGACATTGGGCGAGAGGTGGGGTACACCCTGGACACATCTCCAGTTCATGACAGGGCATCTCAGCAACTAAAATTTGTATTTTTTCAAAATACACCAACGTGTACTTTTCAACTTCTTTAATCACTACACTCTGCTTCACACTGATTATACCAGTTTGAAGCAACAGGGGCAAACCAGTTTGCAAGGTTATGAGCTCGACAAGCTGGAACTTTCTCACTATGATGTTTGCAATGCAGCAACACACAGACACACACACACACACACACACACACACATTTTTAAACTCTCCTGGATGAGCCCCATCAGCCTGGATGCTTACAGTCTGGGTTTTAATGCTGCCAGCATCCCTCTGTCAAGCCTTCAGAGAGCCCTTTTGCCAGCTCCACCTGATCTCAATCCTCCTTTGGAGTTCTTCTCTTTGACTCTCTGTCTGCTGCCATGCACACCGAGCAATCTCTCACCTGGAAAAAGTCAGCAGGTTACTTTGGCTCCACCACTGTTTACTTTCCCTCTCCAGGAGAAAAAAAAAGACACATTAATGTGAATTTGTGCCAGAATGTGTTGCATCTTAATAACAGGTGTGCTCTTGGCCTGGCATTTCCCTCGTCTCTCTCTCTCGCTGAGGAAAGAAAGCTATTGCCTATATGTCCATTGGTGGGACGGAGTGTTTGTTCAAGGCATTTGTCCAAAATGTCCTGGATGTTACTGTTATGGACACTTCCATAGATGTCTGAACTGCCTGTAGCAAATTGTAATTTCAAGCACTGACAGACAAAAGTGCATAGATACTACATCAATGTGTAATGTTTATGTCCCTCCTAGGCTTAATCTTAATGAAGAAAAAAACATAGTGTGACAGGTGTCAGGCTTTTGTTCAAAACAGGGCCTTGTCCTAATGTCTTTACTAAAAAGAACATTTGATAACACTTGCTAAAGAGGTCATGCCTATAAAGCAATATTAAGCACATTCATAAAACATTATAATGCCTTTATTAGGCTTCATAAAACTCTTTATAAATGTTTATTATAATGCATAATGACTTAAAACAAGGTTTATTAGCAGTGTTTACCTCTATCCCAAAGGGACAACAGTTGTGAAAAGAAGCATCCTAGTGGTTAAGGGGAGACATTGAAGGTGAATAGGATAAAATAAAACAGATGTCAAAATAGATATTAATATAAAACTGGTTATGATAATGTTTCATGTACTGTTACCCCGAGATTCCACTAGATATGTGTCCGCTGTGTTACAGCTCTGATCCGGCAGCCCCCACCGGTTGTGTTTTGAGTCTGCCATGGCGCAGTACAGTCCACAGCTGGTGTCAAGAGACCGAGGAGTTCCTGCGATAATCACATAATCACTCGCGACTGCAGTCATAGGTGTGTGTTATGTAATCAATAACTCAAAGTGTTCCCAACTGACCGTTTAGTAGAAGAGCCTGTGTTTGTCTCCTTTTTGAGATTTGTGGGCTAGTGTCAGCACGGAGTGCGTTATTTTGAAAAGTAACCGGATGTTATATTGTTGTTGCAATGTGTGACTTCCTGTCTGCTCGGTGCTAAATTCAGCTGAGTTGCTGCATCCATCCACCAGAAATAGGAGTCCTGTGTATTCGTGCTGGAAGGCTTCGGACTGCCGGAGCTGGGACAGAGCAGAAAAGCAGCGGACCTGGTGGAAGTTAACACACTGAGTGAAACCTATCAGCTCTGCTGGCGTGGCAGAGATGTAAGGCAGTGGACGCATATCTGGTGGTATCCAGGGGTTATAGTTATTCTTCACATCTGTCAACAGATTAGATTTGAACTTATTAGAGTCAGATAAATCAGTATGTTTACATTTTTTTATGGTGGAGTACTGAGAATAAAATTAGGCATCTCAAAGACTGAGGAAAAAAAAGTTGATATGTAGATTGGTGGTGCGGTATGGCACTGAAAGAAAGTTTATATTGTTCATCACAGGCATATCACAGTTATTAATCTTACATAGCCACACGTAAATAGGTTACCTCGTTGTAGGCTTTCAGGCTATATCAGGATACACAGTGCTGATCTGGTCTCGGCAACTTTCAGGCTGCCTACATAATAATAATTCTATTGAAACTTATCGCTGAGCCTGTCATTCCACTGAAACAGCACTTACTAATTAGGTCAATGACATTCTACTTACTATGGGCTCAAACTCTACCTTGGTACTTATTTTACTGGATCTCAGCATTTGATACTAGATACAGATGGTTTAAAATAGAAGTAAATGAATCTCTCTCTGTCAAACTGGAACAGCCGTCTGTCACCCTCCTGCAATGCTGTACTGAGTTCTCTCTCCAGACAGCTTAACAACCACTCATACCTGGGACTGACAGCATAGCTCGTTACAGCGATCCTGACCACGGATGAATGTAGTTTTAATGTGGTTTGTTCCCCTATAGTTGACAATGTTTCAATGTTAACTGCTGGAGGAAGTAAAGAGAGTGTTGTGTGTTGTTGCTCCTCCGTCACAGATAGATAATGTGTCCATTATACACTGTTTCTACAGCTACTATAAATGTAGTTGGAAACATATTTCAAAGCCAGAAATGGAGGTTGCTAAGCACCTAATGTGGGCATAAATTCTCATTGGAAAGTAAAGACTCTCCACCACACTAACACTTTGTACTGACATTTTCTTTCATTCAAAAAAAAAAGAAAAAAAGGTGTTGTCTGTGTCCACAGATTTATTTATGCTTCCATGTCAGATTTTGACACACATATCTAAATCCAATGACAACAAAAGAATTTCAATCAAAAATTTAAATTGAATCGAAAGTCTAAAATGACTGCAGAAAACCTGACGTTGATACATACTGCACGCACATCTGCTTGTGTGCCTTTGATAATTATCTTTATTGACAGACTCGAGGTCCAGATAGATTGTGTGAGACAAAAGGCAGTTATATAAAACCAGCAGGTGAGAATAAAATTTCGAGGGAGGAAAACAACAACAACAAGATCAGGAACTGACCAGTCTGGTGATGAGGGGAACCCCAAAGTGCCAGAAGTGCTCGTTGAGCAGCCCGCTGCACACCACGTTACCAAACAGAGCAATGGTTCCTGGTTTGCACAGACCACTTCCTGGCTTGGATTCTGAAACATAACACAAGTTTTTTTTTTTACTGCTAAATATAGTCAGTAAAAGTTATAATACATTATACAGTATATACATTTCAACCAGGCTTTTATTAAAACAGATCAGTCAAGATATTGTGCATACACACACAAACACACACGTATTAGTCTCATCCATCCTTCTCATTTCCTTATATATATTTTTTTCCCTTCCTTCTTCCCTTGGAATTAACTTTACATTTTTGAGATGTCATCATGGAAAGTCCTGCAGCTTTAGCCACTAGTAGTTCCTGTTCACATTGCAGGGACAACAATTGCCTGGATGAGTTCTGATTTCAGTTTTTACTGCAAAGATGTTCTTGCTGCTTGTATCTGCTCATATCCAAATGACATATTTGTTTACATCACATGTAAGGAGTGCTGTAAAGTAAAGTAAAATGAATGAATGGATGAAATAGGCTGACAAAAGACCACCTCACTAGCACTGACATTAACATACACACATAAACAATATTTGTAGGTGATAAATCATTACATACAAGGCAAGGAAACAAAGGAAAAGACACCACTCCTCTGCCTTTTGTCTTTTCTGATTTAAGCTGCAGATTTAAAGCTGCAGGCCATTAAAGTGTCACTTGTGTTTTTTGGGGTGAGCCACCACAGCAAAGGAGTCATATAGAAGGAGAACCAAGGAGAACCCATGCCATGCAAGTCCTGGATAGACCAGGGGAACTTTACAGTCTGCCAGGCTTTATGACTGAACTGTTGTCTTTGAAACTGCACTCCTGAGTCTGACAGCAGCACAGACTGTCATTCACTCACCTGACTTCCATCTTTCTTTCCTGTCTAATTCACCTGGATTTCATGCATTATGTTCCCTCCTTTGCTGCTCTGCCTTATTATGGATTCCCTACCTCCTTTGGAAGTCATACTGTTCCTACCTGAATCCATCACTCACTCCTTAACATCTTTATCTTGTCAACTCCTTCTCCTCTGATATGGTGTTTGTGAGACAATGCAGAACATTTACATTTCAGTGAAAATTCTGTGTGGGAGTGTCCTTACAGAATCATTAAAGGCCCATACATACTCTCAAATTCAGAGTAATTAGAGCCACTTGTAGGTCATTGACCCAACTGGCCTTTATGTGGAGTGATAGGGCTAGGTAAGCCCAGGTGTGAATGGTTGGAAAGAAGTCAGTACAGCATTGTAGGTGGGTGATAAGTGATGTCTTAAGGCAGGAACACACCGGCTGAAGCATTTGGGGAGATTCGTACGAGGTCTGGAACAAATATGTTCTGTGTGTTCAGCTACATTGGCAGCTTTCGGAGCCGCTAATTAATCTGTTTGTTTGGTAATGCCTCACTGCACGTTTAGTATGCAACTGTTTTTGTCTGAAATAGTTGAGTCTCGTTTTCATCGAAAGTTAAGAGAGTTGTGTGCATAAACCTTTCGTCCAGCGTCCTTTTTTATACGCTACCACCACCCGCTCATTGCATCTCATGCAAGCGCATAACGTACATGCTACTGTGTAGCTGGCAGCACGTCGAAGCGGTGTGTTCAGTGCAACTTTTCTGCTGAATGGGTCAGGCAAGAGGCAACAGAGTGGTCAGACAAAGGCAGCTGGCTGTTGGTTTGAGTCTGGGCGGTGTGTGACCACCTCCTCCACCACCTGTTCAAAAACGGTCATTCCAGTTTGACATGGATGGATTCTTTACTCTTCTTTCAAACCATCTGTCTGTCTTCTCTGGACAACATATTCATATTGTTTTACTGAAGGAATTGTTTATGTCCTTCAGATGTAAGTGGACAGCAGAGTCTTGACGGAGGAGTTGGCCTTGCTGCGTTGTGCCACTGGTTTATGGAGAAGTTGGTTTGTCTCCCCAATGTACAAATCTGTGCAGTCCTGGCTGCACTGAACAGCGTAAACTACACTACTCTGTTGATGCCTGGGTGTTTTGTCCTTAGGATGGACAAACTCCGTAAGGATGATTTGATGATGATCATGATGATGATGATGATGACGATGATGATGATGATGATGATGATGATGATGATGATGATGATGATACTAATGATGATGATAGGATGGATCCATCCTAGGACAAAAAAAACCCAGGCATAAGCAGAGTAGTGTAGTGACAGTGGTGGAAGAGTGTGGATGTTTTTACTGTTTCAGAGGACGACGACAGGTTTGCAATCTACAATACATGTTCTTTAAGGGCTCATAGAGGAGGTGACCCATGACCAGATCTCTGCTCTGACTATATAACACTGACCAAGTCATGTTACATGTGAGTCAGCTGTTTATATTGGCCACAACAACTGCAAAAGCACCGATGTGTACATTTTGTGTCTCTGAACATGTATTGATGCCACCTGGTAGTGGGCAGTGTTCTCTGCTGACTGAACAAACTAACAGACTAAATTACCTTTAGGGAAAAATGTTCAAATAATCAAATCATAGTTTAAATAAACAACTCCATGATAGAGCAGAGCCTTCATTTAAAAGAAAATCATGGAAGTGAAGTAGCTTCCATGAGCTTCAGGTCGCTGAATGACTGTGAAGTGTAAATCTGTAGATTAATTACAGTAAAACCCATAATACTAAATGCCAGGGCAGTGTTCAGCCGTGAATGATGAGACTAAAGAGGGAGAGCAGGTAATGAAGCTCTTCTCCAGGGTTTCTGAAAACACACTACAGCCGGATCACATTCTGTCTCACCATACCAGCTCTTTCTCTGTGCCGCGATCTGGACTTGGCTGGTTCCTCCTGGCTCAACTTTGAATGTGCATACCTCACATTTAATCACTCTAAGTAGTTTGGCACTCTCTCTCTCTCTCTCTCTCTCTCTCTCTCTGTCATACACACACACACACACACACACACACACACACACAAACACATAGAGTTATGGCCTCTTGGCTTGGTTCTGGCCTGGTTCTTTGGCAAGTGGATATCTGCTAGGCTTGCATCCCAGTCAGTACCCCATGAGTTGTGAGTGTGTGTGAAAGAGACAGAGAGAGATTACCTCTCAGTCTGCTTACCCCACTTGGCTCACCTGATGCTGATGGCGATATTAGACGGACAGGAGGAAAAGAAAATATGAGTTGGGCATTTGGAGATGTTTGGGGGCCTTGGGTCTTACAGCAGGTCTCTCGTGTTCTCTTTAACACACACACACACACACACACACACTCATATACACCCATGTATATGTACTGTCATTTTTAGGGCATTGAATGTGCCAAGCTCACTCCCACTCTGGGTCAATTTATTGCTTCCTCTATTTCTGCGTTCAGAACCACTCTCTTTCTAAGTAGTAGCTCACTTCCCAGTATTTATTACTCTCTGTTCTCCTGGAGGCTCTGAGTACCAAAATGTCATCCACTGGGAGTGTGTGTGAGTGTCTAAGCAAGAGAGGGAGATAAAAAGGCATGAAGAAAGCATGAAAAAAGGGTGAAGAGAAACAAAGACAGTAAGACAGAGAGGCATCTAGTGTGACAGTGACTTATGCAAGTAGAAAAAAAATCATTGTCATCTCAAAACGATGTAAACACTGTTCCTACATCATCAAACAAGGCCTTTTAAAGGCCTAATCAAAATCCTATGGGGGCTATTAAGCAGGTTATGTGATTTAGCAAATAAGCTTAACATAACATTGTGTATTTTCCAGTGTCACTATGATAAATAAATATAAGTATTTGGAATATTAAAAGTTTAAATATTTCATTTTCATCAATATTGTTTCCCTCATTATGACAGGCAATTTTCTCCTCATTTTAATTTGATTTACCATTGACTAGCAATGTTCTGCAATTGCTACACAAAAGTGAGTTTGTTTTCTAGGTAAATGGGAAGACGTGTGTTTTTTGTGTATGTGTCTGACATGCTGTTTGCAGAAAAAAAAAACTAAAGTTAGTTTTAAGTCTTCAAACCCCCTATGCAGGCAACATACCCATTTTTGGTCATTTTAACTCACAATATGTCCCCAATTATGATGTGATACTTTCAAAACGATGCAGGACCATAAGGAACCAAAAGCAGTGTTTGAATTTGTCATATGACACTGGAGGCAATGCTGAAGCCCTTATTGGCAGACTATCACACAAGGATCAGCTCAGCCATTTTTTTTTTTCCAGGAAAATGGTCTGAAAAATTATTTTCCCAGTGGTAAGGGTTGGGGGAGGTGCTTTCTGGATGGGCATAGGAGTAAATGAGGGGCTGTTGTCTTTTTAAACACTCTGGGCTTGAATACAACAATCAACTGCAACTGGATACTGGACTACCTACAAGCAGGACCCAGAGAGTTTGAATTGGTAGTTGCACATTCTCTATGTTAGTGCCACGACTGCACTCCCAGACATCAACATAACTCTATTGTGAAGTATGTGGATGACATCACCACCATCAGTTTCACTGGTATCCATTTAAAAGAATATCAGAGATTTCTGTAAGTGTCTGCACAGCCAAAATGATACAAGAAGTCAACACCCACCCAGCCACAGGCTGTTCACCCTGCCGCCATCTGGAAAAAAATACAATCTGTTGCCATACCACCAGACTACAGAGTAGCTTCAATTCCCTGGCTGTTGGACTCCTCAATTCATCACAACACTCTCCAAAACAGGTGAAGCAGGACCCAAACATTGTTTTGTTTTTTTAAACCCTTCAAAATATTACAACAAATTTACATTTAGCTTTTACCATTAAAAATGATTTTACAGATGAGATAAAACTCTTCCACAGCCTTCAAAACTGTTTCTTGAAATGGCTTAAATCATTGTCTATCAGATAGACTTTTGGCATCCTTGCTGTTGGCCATCTGAAGCAGCTGTTAAGCAACACCTATGCATATTGTTGTTGGATGATATTTGTTAGAAACAGTTTGATCGGTGGTGACAAAACACTCGAGACAATGTATCCACATGCTGCGAGTATGGCTTCATCAGTTTGAAAAGGACAATGAACTTGCTGTCTGCAACATATGTTGTAAGGAAATTCCTCCTGGAGTAACACAACCAAAACATCTCAACACCACGAACCTCATTCAGACATTTAAAGGTTAGTCGTGTCAGCACGTTTTCCAAGGTGGCTAGCATGAAGGCAGAGAGCAAGGGGAGCCACTTAGCAACTCCAACAGCACTCGTTCAGCTATCAGTAACAGAGACATTGCAGCAACAACAACCCTACAGCAAGGACAGCAAGAATACAAAATTCTTCACTGATGTGTGCTTGCCAAAGCTATACCAACTGGTGTATATGCATATCAACAGCATTATGAAGAGTAACGTAACATCAATCTGCTTCACTAGTGATATTTGTAATTTGATAGTATGTCCGAAAGGAAAAAGTGTATGTTATTTTAGGGGTAATGCCAGGAACAGGATAACAGATTGACCCAGCCTATTGTACATGCCACAGCTCACAGTGGCCTAAGGAGTTTTGTCACAGCGTAGCATTAGTAATTTAATATCCACTAGAGGATCAAACATTCCAGGCTTTCCTACTCCCCCCCTTTGAAGTTTTCACAAAACAACTGTGCCAGCCTCTCAAAAGGCTACAGCAAATGTGCCCAGCAGGAACAGTACTTCATACATGCCACAGAGTCCACTAGAGCAGAAATATGCCCTGTGGAAAATGTGATTTCCCTACTTTGCCCAGCAGATCAGCTCATCAACTGAATCCATCCATCCATCAGAGATTTAACTTATCTTCTTGAGAAAGCAACAAAGGCCAACCACAGTTTGAAAACACCAAAAGTCACACTGTTGAAAGCGGTTACATGATATTGAATCAGAGTCCCTTCATCCCATTGCTACAGTCCTTGATCTGAGGTAAGAAAACTTAATTAAAAATATCCTCACATTATTTGGTCTCTATGTGTGTGTGTGTAGGGCTATGTGTATGTATGCATGTGTGTCCAGCTGTGTTGCTCTCACAGCAAATTAAATAGTAGGCGAGAAAGCAGGTGCATTAAAAAACGTATCCACGGCCAGTACAGTGTTCTGATATCCTTAGGATGGCTGGCATTTCCTTCTAATTCAGCAACATTTCCTGTAATAATAAGTATTTAGGAAATACAGAAATAGGAAAATGTATGAGACAAATAACTGTTTTGTTTTTTCTTTGACTGAAAGGTGTAAAGACCAGATATTTCCCCAGTGCACTCAAGCCTCAGAAAATTGGGCTGCTTCCGGAAGTCCTGGACACTGGACCACAGAAGAAGAATGGTGACTCGAGTTATACAAGCAGCACCAGCCTTCCTCTGTGCACTGTGCACAACTGTTGATAGGAAACCACGTTTTAGCACAGCAGGGAATACTGTCAATGAGAAGAGGAGCTGTTTGCCAAAAAGTGCATCGAAGCTAACATGTATAAAGAAAAAAAAGCCACTGGTACTTAAGAAATAAGCTTTAAGGATGATTATTCACACATCAACTCTCTCTATCTTTTCTTCTATGTGCCTTTGTTTTTTACGCCTCAAAAACTGCCCCAGCCTCCCAAAACGAAAAGCAGCAACTCTAGACTTTATCACTGACTCATGCAAAAGCTGTCATGACAGTGAAGCTGTGGTTCTGTTATTAGAATATCTGCTTGACATCCAGATGGCGAGAGACTGATTTCAACAGATATGGAAGTTTGGCTCTTTTTTTTCTTGTGTCTTGGTGTGAAGTCTACTGCCTGTGATCTGTTACCCCCTTATTGTGAAGAAAACCCGAGGGCTGACTCACAAGAAATAATATCTCTTGGTTATAGCCTTTTTTGTTACAATTTGTATAATCTGGAGTTGAGGAAAATAGATAAAGGCCCTGTGATTTGTCCCATCTATTCAAATTGATTTTCTTGCCTTGGTATAATGTATTGCTCAAAATGAAGGCTGCTATGGCTTAGGTTGTGTCTCTAAGAGAAAGATATGTTGGACATGCTGTCTGCCAAACATTTTCTAAGCTCTTAATTTTCATACTTAAGATATAGATAGATAGATAGATAGATAGATAGATAGATAGATAGATAGATAGATAGATAGATAGATAGATAGATAGATAGATAGATAGATAGATACTTTATTGATCCTGGAGGAAATTCAAGCATCCAGTAGCAATAACAAACATTGAACATACATTGAACATACATACAATATCAAAGAAACAGTAGAAATAAAAATATGGAATAAAAAATGTTATAAAAATGTTTTGTACAACTGTATAAAAATATAAAGTGATATTAAAAAAATAAAGTGACATAGAGGTAAAGAGTATTGAGGGGACAGGGGACGGTGTACAATTAAATTAAATTGGGCTATAAAGGATCAGTGCTTTTGAGTGCATTTGTCCATTGTCTATTGTGCTTCCTGACATCACTGCGAGCTGTTGTACAGTCTGATGGCCAGGGGGACGAAAGAGTTATTGTGTCTGTTGGTGGAGCAGGATTGAGACAGCAGTCTGCCACTGAACACACTCCTCTGCCTGCTGAAGGTGTTGTGCAGAGGGTGGTGGGTGTTGTCCAGTATGGACAGCAGTTTGTCCAGGGTCCTTCTCTCTGCCACAGTCACCAGAGAGTCCAGCTCTGTGCCCACCACTGAGCCAGCTCTCCTCACCAGTCTGTCCAGTCGGGCAGCGTCCCTCTTCTTGCTGCTTCCTCCCCAGCAAACCACAGCGTAGAAGAGGACACTGGCCACCACAGACTGGTAAAATATCTGCAGCAGTTTTTTGCATATGTTGAAGGACCCCAGCCTTCTCAGGAAGTACAGACGGCTCTGTCCTTTCCTGTGTACAGCGTCCATATAGTAACTTAAATAGTATTATGTAAATGTCATTTATTGTGCACCATTATTTACTTTATGATGTTGCACAATAAATAGACTCTGTAATTGGTATCAGCTGATAATGCTTCCAGCAATCGTTGATTGGCCTCAGAAGTCCTGTTCAGAGCACCCTAACCTCAAGTGTTGTCAGCTAAATGCATAAAATCGTAAAAGGAGATGGCCATTGCTACTGCAGCTCTTTGGAAATGCACTGAGTGGAAAAGGAATCAATGTATTGTGCTTCTCATCACAGACTCTGAAAAAGCTAATAAAGACTCCACAAAGTCCCATTTAGTCATGCAGTTGATTGGTCAGCACTGTTACTAAATTACTGTGATGAAAACTTAAAGGCCAATAAAAAGTCCATGGATGAGCTGCTATGGTTTTCTATTCTATCTGATGACTAATGTCTCCAGAGCAGCATCTCAGCTAACTGCAGCACAGATTTACACAGCATCTGAGCAGTGTTCAGTACCTTGTAAAGATGCCATTTTGATGCAACAGATGGATTTTGATCAACTCAATGGGTGCTGTGATGAATCACCTATTAAAATCTTGTAATGTGACTTGTATAATTCTGTTGTTGTTACATGTTCTGCGATGTTTAAATATGACTGACAACCACGGGCCCTGCAGTATTATCAAAGAATCTGAACAAAGCTCCACTAATGTGGTGATAAAATATACTTTCCTATAAATCCTTCACAATAAAAGTCCCACATTTTTTAATAATTTGAAAGCTATTAGTATGAGCAGCAAAATTGTGAAATCATTAGAATTTGCCAACAGTAACTTAACATGACTTCCAAAACAGGTGAAAGTGAAGAAGTTACCAGCTACGAGCCAGGCTAAAGTAAATTAGGTAGTGTTAAACCATGTCTGCCAACTACTGATTAGAGCTGCAACTAGGGGTGTGAATTGATACGTTTTAATCAATATTAATGCCATTGTCAATTCTGCCTATCAATCCAATTCCTTATCAATTCTCATATCAATTCCTGAGTAGTTCATTGAGTGGCAAAAAAGGAGCTCTACTCAGTCTTCTGCACCATAAGCAACCATTTTATGTTTGCCCAAAATTATGTCTGCGCAAGATTGTGAACATGAACATATTCAAGTCAAACATACAACAAAAAACTGTACATGCTGCTTGCAGTTACAAGGTGACAGTGTGTTAATGAAGGTTATTACATGGCTCTTCTTGATGCTGTACAATGCTCCATTCACTTGAATGGACCTTCCCAAAGTTCAGTGGCCAATTATTTTCGTATAATTGACCGCTGCTAAGCATATTTGACCACTGTCAAGGAAAGTGGCTTTTTTGCCTCTGATTCACATATTATGTAGCACTCCGCACTCTTGAATCTTTGCTCTGCAAGAAGTCCGGTCACTTATCACCCCAGCATATTTGGTCGCTAAGCAACGTCAGCTGATCTGTAGTCTACTTCATATCGAAAAAAAAAACCTCCTAGGCCACTAGCATTGATGAGTTTCACATTAACTTTAATATTTTGGAAAAATATGGTGATTTCGAGTCTTGGCAAAAGGCTGATTTGTCATCACCGGTCAAGTAAAGAAAAAAAGAGGAAAGCAGGGAAGCGGGAGACGCGAAATGGCAAACATTTTTGGATGACAGAGACATTGATAAGAAAAAAAGAGGATTGACATGAACTGAACACAAAAGGAGCACGGTATGGGCCATGTCAGTTTTAAAAGACTGGTTAGAGGACTTGCATTTTTAGCAGATGGTTCATCAGCTGTGTTCTAAAGAATGTTCAGTTCAACATCGGTGTCGTCGGTTTGGCGAACTATATTTCTCTGCTGAAAAACACGATGAATGGTAACAAATAAATTGCAAAAAGACACAGTGTTAAGTTTTTTTTGTTTTTTGTTTTTTGTTTTTTTTTTCCTGTTGGCAAGTAGCCGTGCAATAAGTGGGATGATGTATAGAATGGCGGTCATTATTGGGAAAATAAGTCCCTTCAGAAAGAATCAGACCAGTTTGTCCTGTCGGGACTTATTTTCCCGATAATGACCCCCGTTCTATACATTATCCCTTACATATTTAATGTCAACTTTACCATCGTCAACGAAGGTCCCAGTGGAGCTTGTTTGACCAGCAGCAACATTAGCACTTGTACAAAGGTGGTCGAACACATGACAGTCTTGGTACTTAATTCCATGCTGGGTAGACACATGTTTTAGCAAGTTGCTGGTATTTGCACCTTTACTGCGTTACAGCATTGCACTGATTACACGCGGCAGAATTCTCATCTTGTTTGGTGAAATGCAGGCAGGCTTTAGATCGCCTCCTCCTCTCCATGATGGCGCCTCGCGGTTGAAGGTCTGAGTCGTTGCAGAGAGTGTGACATAAATGTATCGCGACGCAAAATTTTCCTCGTGCAGGCAGAGAAATGAGAGAATTATTAAGAAGAATCGATAATGGCGGAGGCATACAGTTTCAATGGAATTGGTCAGTTGGAACCAGTTCTGAGTCAGAACCGGTTCTAGATTCCCACCCCTAACTGCAACTCTGGAAATATATACATAACATGAAACATAACATATGCAATCATGTTAATCAGTGGTTTAGTTGATTGATCTTATAATGTTTTGCTTTCTTTGTGATTTCATTTTTTTTTCCATTCGGCATTCCCATGTAACTTATAAATGCATGGTTAGATCAATGTTAAGCATGGATGAGCTCCAAATCATAAAAAAAGGACCTTGACAAGCCGTTTGGAGGAAGTGATATGATTCAATTACACTCACTATCCTTCCCTCTGGTATCAACAGAAACAAATCCACCCCCACATTGCTGTGAACTCCAGTCTAATAAAACAGCTCTTATTCGGCATCCACATTAGTGGGGATGACTGGTTGTTCATTTATCATTAAACTGCAGTGATTAAAAAAAGTGAAAATTACAAACACATTATGATAGGACAGTCATAGACGTTGTGCAGACATGTGTACCTCTAGTCCAAAGTAATCAATAGATTTGTCTATATCCATTAATTTCAGTAGTAGTATTTCATTGAGATAATAAGATATGGTGTTGAATACAAACCTTAAAAAGAGGCCAGAGCAAAATTTGGAACAAAATGATTTCATCGAATCAATGAGACTAATCACTTCAAAACTCAGTAAATATTCGTCTCAAAACTATTTGGAAGTATTTGCAATTAGCATTGTAACCTCCTCATCAAACAGCACTCTCTACAGTAAGTAAATTACAATACAAACATTTACCCACCAGTGTGCCTTCAGAGTTTGACAAACCAAATGGAAAATCTATTTGCATTTGGGCCAAATAATTTAATATGAAATATCTGTCCACTGACAAGTTTTTTTTACAGCTTTTAATTGCATCTTACAGTCTTTATAAGTGAAGTGTAACTGGATGGACCATCTATAAATGTATCTCTGTTGAAACATAATAGAATGTCCTCCTTGATTTTCCTCCAGCTGCACCCTGACTCCCCAGTCATTGGCCTTCAACCTTTGCCCAGTGGGCTGGTAGTCTCTGTCAGCTACGGTGAAAAAACAAACAAAAAAAAAGGTTTCATATTGGCACATATCACAGTGCAAAACACAAATATGTCTTGAAGCTATGATGAGCCAATACTGACAAACCAATATATTGGTCGGGCTCTACTGCCATAAATCCAGGGTCAGACAAAGCATGTGTTCTCTGGTCTTGTTGCAGTGTCCAGTGTCCAGTGACAGGCTGTAGAGTTGGGATGCATGGAGCCAAAAAGTCTTCAAAAGTCAAAAACTGAACATCATAAAAAGGAGGATTGCAAAATTAATGACTATTTATATTGCAAACTTAGGGATTTGTTTGTATCTTTCAGCTTATCTATTCATCTTTGCAGCCTTTCTTCTCAGTTCAGAATTGATTCCAATTGATTCCAATAGTTCTTGACTTACAGGGGAATGATGGGTTTTCTAAATAATGTTTTTTATCATACACACTTGCAAATCAGAAACTCACTTGTTCTGTTGTCAATAAATGAGACATATCATGAGAGCAAATGGAAGTGCCAAAAGCGTCCAAGATAAATATTATATTAAAAGTAATTGCCAAAACTCACTAGAAAAAAAAAAAAAAATTCAATTCTGAAAACTAAATGGAGGTACAAGAATCAGAACTGGAATCAAATTGTGATGCCAAAGATTCATACCCCTAGACACAATACAGGCACACTCATACATCCACAAGTGGCTGTGTACTGCCTGCCAAGAAGTGGTAGAGAAACACATACTGGGAATGCATCAGGGATTTCCTTCTTTTCAGTGGAAACAAAAGGATCAGTGAAAAGCATTGAAACAGATTACTGATTTAAAAAGGTAACTGTATAATGGATTACTTGAATTGGAAAATGTAAACGCAACATTAAGTACTACCATAAAACAAATATCTGAGAGGGAGGGGAAGAAAGAGTGAGAGATACAGAGGGTAAATGGAGATGTACAGAAGCTGCAACAATAGTAACAGCTTTAATAATTGATTTTAATAATTGTATGTATAAATGCTATAATTATAATAATAATAAAGCTCCAGTTTCAGCTCAGTCACCGTAATACAATGTTAACAGTTAAGGTT
The DNA here is from genome assembly GCF_904848185.1 of Acanthopagrus latus. Lineage (NCBI taxonomy): Eukaryota > Metazoa > Chordata > Actinopteri > Spariformes > Sparidae > Acanthopagrus > Acanthopagrus latus. The sequence continues at coordinate 1,637,897 of NC_051058.1, read as the reverse complement.
TCGGCTAACCAATAACTCGTTCACATTTGTACATTTCCACATTAAAGGGTTCTGAAGCAACATTTCAACATTTGTCAGTGTGACACCACAGGATGTTGTACAGGGGAATTCAACTACCAGCTGTACGTGGTGACAAAAAACTGAAATGTTTTAACCGGACCTCAGGACATCTTGCGATCAAAGTAGGCCTCCAAAACATGATCATGAACATGTATAACTGGAAATGTCACCAATACAGAGTATTTAATTACTTTCTGTTAGCTCCAGCTCCCCTTTTCTCCTTGTTTCATGCATGTCATGCTGTCCCTTCACTTTTGCCATCCCCACCTTCCTCTCTCCATCCTAGCCTGTCCTCTGGCTCATTCATTTGGTTCTTTGGTCCATCTACTTCTGCCAGTTTAACTGGCTTGGCTGCCAAGCCAGCAGGGCTTGATACACTACCAACAGCCTCCAGCCCTGGCAAGGCATCACTGTTACAGCTATGCCAGACCAGCAGCCCCTGAGTGCTCAACCTTGCCCCCAACCATGGTAGCCTGACTTTGGGCAGCAATAGGTGGCCAGTACCCCCCATTCCTAGGAACTAGGTACATGGCAGCTTTCACAAAGGTCAACTGAGGCAGTGGTAAAGGAAGAAGCAATACAGTGAAGAGGAGCAGGAGGGATAGACCACTAATATTTACTTACGATGGATGGGAATAACATGGAACATGTAAATGGGGATTTTAACTTACAAAAACTGATTAGTAGACTGTCTCTCTATATCATAACCATGTCCATATGCAAGTTTTTAAAACTGCATGAAAGCACTACCTGAGACATTACAACAGATGAGACAAACAGCTCTAAGCATTTTTTTTTTTGGCCTTTTCTGGCTTTATTGATAGGATAGGATGTTGATTGTATGACACATACTGTATTGTAGTAAGTACAGTGAACAGTGATTCAAAATCAAAAGCAACTTAGCATGCACCTTCTGGCATGAAGGCCCTAACTTTAATTCCCATGAAACACAAATAGTGTAATATGAACGCAGGATGGTGCAGCTTGCGCCGAAGCCCCTTTCCTATGTCAGAATGGAAAAAAAAATGTCACCCTCTCCAGTCTTGAATCATCTCGCCTCGCTCGCCTCTGTCAACAGCTGCTTTCAGAGGATTCCCATGGGTATGCTGGGGGGTGGCTAAGCCTTGTGCCAGCTTCTGCTCGTGTTGCCTGTTTATTCCAGAGACTAAGCACTACAAAACTAGCTAACTGTAAAACAATTAGATTAGCATAAATATGTTCAATTATACATGCAGATTTAAGGCTCAGCGCTTTGCAACAGGGAGAAAATCCACTGAATTATTCAGAATGTACAAATATTGGTTAAATTAGATCGAAACAACAGGAAGCAAATACAACTTCATTACTCTACATTGGCCCGGGAGCACACCATATGCCTCTGTCCACATTGGTTAAACATTTTGTGCTGTTTACTCACTGTTTGCTACAAGAACACAGGAAATATGCATATGTATAGAGAAATAATTAACACCCTTAAAGTAGAGAGCATAAATGGTTGGCAGTTGACGGAGGATGGTCATGGCACTCACAGCATCATGCAGGTCTTTGAATGATCTTTTTCTGATGTCATTCTTTTCATGTCAAAGATGGCATCAGTTAACAGTTTTAGTGATACCGTTGATATTTCTCCCTCCTCCTCGCGTCAACAAAATAAAGCACACCTGAGCTGAGAGTCCAGGCTCAGACTATGCTCAAGCTGCGTCCACACTGATAGGTTCTAATTTTAAATCAAAAATGATCTCCGGCCACACAAGCGTTTTATAAGCAACAATCTGGAATGCCATGCTGACATGCGTGAAAACACACATTACAGGATAATACATGAACAGCAGGCATAACCATGTTGGTGGAAACATGAAGCAACATGCTCTGCAGTTTGCAGTCAGTAAGTTGTGGGAAATGTTATGAACGGTGTGTACTTTTACCTCTGTTTAGATATGTACTAATAAGTACTTTGCTTTTACTCTCTATTATATGTGAGAGGTGTTCTTATTAGTGCAGTTCCAGTATGTGTTTGTGTCTGTTTAAATAGACAATATAATACCCCTGCTGTCAATGTGAAAACTCAAATACTCCACAATGTTATTGTCACAACTTCAGCCAAACTTTAGTTTTTCATTTGTCTGTTTCCTGTTTTTCCACACTAACTTTCATGCCTCCCACCCTGCCTCTCCCCCCGGCTATGCATTACCTGCTGGTTTGATCCACCTGGACTGCCCCACCCCTATACTCACCTGCTCCTCATCAGCTAATCAGCCCCTCAGTATACGTACAGATCCTTTTCCCTCAGGTCTTTGCCAGATTGTCTAGTGTGTTAACCTAGCTCTCCAGTGTTCTGTCATTTGATTGTGATCCTGATCCTGCCTGTTTGTGTGTGTGTTGACCTGTCTTTTTGGACTTTGCCTTTTGCCTGCTCCTTTTGGATTTGTTCACTTCCCTGATTGATCACCTGGTTTGACCTTCACTTCATAAACCCTGTTTCTGCACCTGAACTGTTACTGTGTCATGCTATTGGGTTCTTGCATGCCATTTTGTGAAGCCTGACAGTTGTATTACCTGTTTTCACCTTTTCTCTTTGTATTATTACTGTACCAATTTACCTTTGTAGCTTCACTGCTATATGCTGAGAGACAGTAATTTAACCGTTTTGGCTAATGCTAATCAACAAAACAGAACCGGAGTGTTGTGAATGCGAGGGTCAGGGTTTTTTCTTGCCTGCACTAACCAAACACATTATGAGAACCAGACCATCCAACCCATAAAATATTTGCTCTATTAAACCTGTACCCAGCCCGACCTGCAAAACGACCGCCATGTTATGCACTTCTGTCTTGTGTCTGTCTATGTATGTACTGTATTCATTCAGGAACACTCTCGTCATTGATTTAATCATGTATTGCAACAAATGATATACAGTTAGGCTTGGTGCTGAAGGTGCTGCTCCAAAAGCTCACCGGATTTGACAAGCAGCATGCTAAGTCCCTCTGGAGAGTGCGATGCATACCTCCAAAAGAACAATGGAGCTCAGCACCAGCCTAGGTGAGCCCATGCAACCATCAGCTAATATGCGGAAAGACGATGTGTCGCAGCAGCTTGCTGTGGACTTCAAGCTATTGTCCTAAACGGGCGCAACCATGCGTCACCTTAGTGAGCCTAGCTATGAATTGCAGCAGCTTGCTGCAGACCTCTAAAGCATTTTAACTAATCGGGCGCAAGCATGCATCCCAAGGAGGTCACAGTGCCTTGGTGTGTACAACTAAGCATTGCAGCAGCTTGCTGCAGACCTCTAAATTTGTATTAACTAATCAGGCGCAAGCATGCAACCCTGAGAGGCCAAACTACCTTAATAAATATGATGAAACCCAGCCATCCACTTCAATGCAGCATTTATTCACTGAAAGGTTTACGTGAAGGTATCCTGTAATGCAGGGCTCATCAACTATATTTGTCCAAGGGCCAGAATTTTTCTCTCCAGACACTGTAAGGGCCAGATGCTCATAAAATAAAATAAAATTAGTATTTTATCCTCAGGAATATGTTATTATTTGATATACTAATTTTCATTCCAAATTTATGTTATTGTTTAGCCTCTCTGTGTTAACAAACCCATAAAATTGTATAATATTATAATTAGATAATATATTATAACTTAATATTATTATGTTCTATAATATTACAAAAGATTACAGCCAAGTGTTACGGCCAAAAGACATAAAGGAAATTGTGTCTTTTTTCTCTCCTCTCCAAAACTTAGCCAACTTTCTTCTTCTTGAGGAGTGAATTTACAGCATTTCTCTCTTGCAGTTGTTTTGGGGGTTTGTGTGTTTTTGATATTTGCAGCATTTTTCTGCTGCATTTGTTTTGTGGGTTTGTAAGTTTTTGCTTTTGCACATTCCCTTTTTTTGCAGGGTTTCACTGTCTGCTGCGCTTTTGCCCTTGTCAGCCACCGTACATATTACCTGTACTGCAGCAAGCCACTAGGGGTTATAGTGATATTTCAGGCTTTATATTTGTGAGGCTGTCAAGCTGTTCATCACTGTCACATGCAGGTCGTAGTTTGTGGCAAACACTGGAAGAAGAAAGGCCTTCTGAATATGTTTGCATGAACAATGGCACTCTTAAAGAGCCTTAAGCGGAAAGTTGATGCAGAGAACCATACCTTTAATGAAGAATGGACTGATAAGTACGTTTTCATAGTGCCAACTTTTAGAAATGCTGTACATGTGTGCCTCATTTGCAACGAAACTGAGAAAGAATAAAATCTGAGGTGTCACCACAACACAAAGCATGCTAGCTTCAAGGAGTCATATCCTGAACAGTCAGAGCCCCGTCAGAGAAAAATTGCTGCTTTGAAATCTCAGTACTCCCATGCCAGCAGAATTATTTACGAAACCTCAACTGAACAAGAGAGGACAACAAGTGCATCTCTGTAGGCTGCCTGGGTGCTCCCCAAGCATAACAAGCCATTTACCGATGCTGAGGTTTTTAAGGAGTGCATGGTGACAAAACTATGGACAAGATAATTGTGTCTGTTAAGCTGATACCTCTGTCTGCTAAAACTGCTGTTCACCGTGTCCATGTTTTGGCGGAGGATGTCCAGCGACTTGTAATTGATGAGTTCAAAGAAGCCAGATACCTATTGCTGGCTATTGATGAGTCTACCGACAATGCTGACATTTCCCAAATGTTCCGGAGGAACTATTTCAAAATTTTGGACTGTCATTTGAAAAAGTCAACCTGGTTGTCACAGATGGTGCTCCTGACATGACTGGCAGAAACAGGGGACTAGTGAGCAGAATTAAGGCTGCCGCTCCCAGCATTAACGCACTTCACTGTCTCATTCACCAAAGCACGCTGTGCACAAGATTAAGTGGCAATCTTAAAGAGGTTATGGACAAAACAATGAAAACAATTAACTTCATCAGGTGGAATTCAAGCAAACAGCACCGTTTATTCTGAAAATGTGTGTAGGAATCTGAAGCCTCTCATGATGACCTCTTAATCCATAATGACGTGCACTGGCTCAGTAAGGGCAAAGCACTGGAGCGTTTCATTGAACTCAGGGATCAAGTTGTGATTTGATTCAAAAATAAATAAATATAGAAACATACTTTTTCCTCTTCACTAGGCTATTCCTGAATTCAGTATTATTCTGGGAGCCAGATGGAAATCTCTGGCGGGCAAAATTTGGCCTGTGGGCCACCAGTTGACATTGACTTCTGCAATGTCTTGCTCATGGCCTTCTGAGTAGATTTCTTTGAGTTCCGGATGACCATAGTGCTAGCAAGCTGATGACGACCAGTGGCCCATTGCCATTGACTGTGGAAGCAGCAATGACTTTGTTTGGGGTGGTTGGTGCGCCGATGCGCAAGGAGTGGGAAGTGACATGTGGGGAGGCAGTCCGCAGTGCTGGCAGATCAGACCGTGACCAGAACATAGGCTTCCTTTATCAGTCAGGGATGAGGGATCGTTTGGCTTTGCATGAGGTCGCCACCGAGAAATCGGATCATAGAGGGCAGAGGGCAGAGAGCAGTGTTAGTTTAAGTGATTACTATAATGCATTTTATTTAAAATGTGCTTTTCAAAGCACTCAAGGACACTGCATATGACCGTACAACAAATCAGTAAACATTTTTGCAAATGAAGATAAATAAGCAAATAGAAGATGCAATTACGTAGTGCCAGGAGCTCAGCACAGAATTCATACTCTATGGTCCTTACCGTTCGGGAAGTCAACTGGACCGGATTAGCCAGGATTTAGCTAATGTGCAATGGAAAATAGGCAAGACTGTGATTATGATTAGTCTGATACAGAGTAAGCCACTCTGAAACTATGGATGAGCCTTTACACTTTGTCTGTATTAGAGTTTTTATTGTGAATAGATTACATGTTAGGTTCAATGGTAATATCTGTAATCGTGAAGTCGTGCAGAGGATTAAAGGAGTCTGTATGGGTACTAAATTTGCCTCGACTTAGGAACCGATAGAATGTCTGTGTAAGTCCCTAAACACTGTTGCCTTAAATGAGTCACCATTCGTGAATAAGAGAATAAGCCCCTTGAAGAGGAGGCGGACAGAGGGATGACCGAGAAGGTTACTGACTGAAGCTCTGCACATCTTAAATGAAACCGAATTACTGCCACTGATGCGTAGGTGGAGGAAGGCCGCATTTTGCAAGATTGAAAACAGTGAACTATGGAGCACGAATCACAGGTATGTTAACAGGCATCACAGGAACAGAAACAGCTGCCGAGTAGAAAATTAAATGAGACCAAGCAGGTTGTATATCCTTACAGCATTGGGACAGAGCATTCTGGATTCCTGAAATTTAAGTCGCGACAAGGAGTCAGCAATTTTATTATCAAGACCAGGAAGATGAGCAGCACGGACAGCAAAATTACGCATAACGGATGTCCATGTTAAGCAACGGATGAACATGTTAATAAAGGGGGCAAGGATGCAATTATTTTGGCATCCTTTTGACTTCTGCAAACCGTGAATGTTGTAAAATCCAACAAAAACAAACAGAAGAAGCTGCATCAGTAAAGAATTGAATAGATACAGTGTTTCTGGCTCCTCATTGTGGAAAAGACATTCCACTCCAGTTATCACAGAGCGAGGACCAAACGAGGATCTGATCTGCAGCCTTCGTCCAGGGTTATGTGATCGTGGAGACAATTTATCACTTTTGAAAACCCAGCAATCTAGAAAAGGAGGATCTGCTTGGGTCAGTAATTCTCATGACAAGTTATGGTGTCCAAATAAAGACGACGGATCTCGCTTCGTCGTGGTAGCTACATCTTGAACACCTTTCATGATTTTGCAAATGCGAGCAAGTTTCTCAAGAGGCAGCGATGCTTGCATTAGGACACTGTTGAGTTTAATGCCTAAAACTCATTCTCTTCCATAGGGCCAGTAGTTTTCTCTGCTGAGGGGTTTTCTCAATCTGGTTTAGAAGGAGGATAATCAACCACCGGAGATGTACAATAGTGCAAAACAAAGGCAGATTACAGCTGTTCAGCAAGATCCAACAGAGTGCTCAAGAAAGGGAATTGAAGATGCAAGGGTTGCTGCAACAGCCGAATGTCAGACTAACTGGGAAATACGTCTTATTATGCCATTTGACACTGAATAGGTGCCATCGTGATGGATGCAGTGGCACCACCTTGAAGGCGTCAGTTACATCAGCCTTACCTAATCATGCCCCTAGATGGCTTATTCATGACTTTTCGCTAGCCGAGTGCGGCAAGGGCACACGGACCTCTGGTGGCCGTCTCCGCAATAGCTGCAGCATGTTTGGATTTACAATTAGCAAATCTGCACACATTTCACCGTTCAGTTGCAAGCAGTGTCTGCCATGATTTGCTCTTTGGAGTCGCCTTGACAATGTTCTTCTCTGCCATTTTTATTATTATTATTATTGTATTTAGTTATTAATTTATTTATTTTGGGGATGTAGAGGGCTGCTTTGCTGAGAAGGATTTGTGATACTCATAGATCTGAGATGATGGCCAAATATGTGTCCAGCTCTACTCTGCGCGCTGGGTACGCTTCACAGATTACATCTCTATGGACACCAGCCACATTAAACTCTGCCATGGTTAGATTTTGACAGTCTGGTGTCACTCTTTTTAAAATCACTGAAACGTCTCCACAGTCGACCAGATGTCTGCCAGAAGAATCAGCAGAACACACTAGGATTTCAACCAGATTAACGTCATTACCTGCCAGAATCTGATTCCTCCGCTGAGAAGAGACAGCAGCTGCCAGGACTGCATTTCTCAGGGTTCTGTGTGGCATGATGACAATGAGGGGCACGCCAAATACCGTGGTCGACAGTGGGACGTCGGGCGGGCCGAGCTGAGGAGATGTGTTTGGGGCGCATACGTAGACAGAATCTCCAGGCGTTGAATCCAGGTGGCCATCTCGTTGAGGGAGGATTGGATGTTGGACAGTACGGCGAGGACTGGACTCTCGTGGATACGAACTCTCGGCCACATGGCGGTGATACTAACGCTAGCGTCGGTGAACTCATTGAGGTTAGCATTAGTGCTGGAACAGGAACAGTTCTTCTTGGCTGTGCATTTCTTTGAAGAGGGAGAGGAAGTGACGGGAGGAACAGCGGCTGCATCAGGAACATCAAGGTGGAGCATTGTGGCCCCCGAGGGAGTAGTGATGTTCCGCCTATGAAGAGCTTCCAGGATTGATGACACCGGCCAGTCTTGTAATGACAGACATTTCTTGCTCATCGGCCAGGATCTACGACGGACCTGGCAGCACTCGTCCACTTTTTCCTTTGATGCATCCTCCCCATGTAGGGTTTCGAGGACGTACACATCCAAATCAGATGAATTACCTGGCTAATGGACCGTCTAATTTGGGAGAGTGGATATGGTTGGTCAGTGGCTGATGCTGATCTGATCAGCGGGCTGTCAGCTGACTACAGCTGGGGCTTATGACTTCTGTGTCCTGCATGAATCTGCGCTATGGTTCATTTATATGTATTTTATTTGGTCACCTTTTGTGCAAGACAAATCTCCCACGGGATAAATAAATTGAGCTCTCCCAAGGGTTGATCCTGCTGCTGAGGGCAATGGAGTCCTGTCTCTTTTAACTTTTCCCTCGTTCAGGCTCAAAAAATAAATAAATGAATTCTTCCAAACAATGGAATTTATTGGCAGCGAAAGAAGTTAGAACATTTGAACAAGTTTAAACTTTGAACACGAACTCTGCCTCTCTTTGCTTCTTTCTCACACACAAAAGAACACATTCCTCCAATTGTAAGGGTTAACTGTTACAAAATAGTTATGGGTTGGTCTACTCAGTAGTGTTTTAGCCTAGTCTTTGGCTGCATTGTGTAGACAAAGAGGTTCGAGAATTTAACCCATTTTGACCCGACTTCAAGCACACGGTCAGTTAAGCTGAAAGCACAATCACTGGATGTACTTGTTGCTGGAATGCATAACACTGCTCGAGTCAGCATGGAGCGTAACTGTGGGTAACTGTGATCTCTCCAAAAGACAGGGAATCCTCCCGGTACTTTCTGACAGTGCTGCTTTGTCAGTCATTACCCACCCAACAAAGCCAATGATTACTTTCTTGTGAGCTACCTAAACCAGCCCAATGCAGAATTCAATTGGTGGGGCCATGGGGTTATGGGTCAACCCGTGCATCACTAGTGGACACTAAGTGTGCAAAAAAAAAATAAATAAAAACATATAAGTGTGGCTACAGCCTCAGTCTACCCTTCTGTTTGGTGGAGCATAGAAGTGTTTTTTTATTATTATTATTTTTGAAAAACCTCCCTTTCTTTGCACCGTACGCGGGATGCATTATTTGCATCAGTTATCACTTTTTCCTATCACTCTACCTGTTCCCTTACTGAACCTGCATTTACTGTTATTAGGAGTAAAGCAGATCTAAGATCTAAGCAGATATATGGCTGATCGAAGACACTAATACTATGGGCAGAGTTTGTTTGATTCCAGAAGCATGTGTATGTACATGTGAGAACAGACACCAAGAGGAAAGGATGTGATTCTACATTTTCCATGGAAATAGTGAAGAACATTTTTCTACGAGTGTGAGATACTGAGCCTGTTTCAGACCTGGTGTCTTCTCTGAAACTGATCAATAATTAACACATCTGCGCAAACAGAAGATGCTTCACAGACAGAAAAAAAACAAAAAAAAAAACACAGACACACAAACAAAGACACACACACACGCACAAACACATGCACAACTCCATGCTGCCGAAAAAGAGCAATAATCTGCAAGGTCAAGGGAGCTGCAGCTAATGTAGTTGGTGAAACATACATGCTGTCTGTCTAATGCTTGCTCTGGGGAAATCATTAAATCCATACAACCAGGATATATGTACATCACTGGATTCTGTGAGTTTTTGTGTGTGTGTGTGTGTGTGTGTGTGTGTGTGTGTGTGTGTAGGGCAGAGGTACCAGGAGACCCAGACTAGTCATTTCATGCATGAAATGCTTGTCCCCCATTGGTCTTAAAGGAAGAGAAAATCAACCTTGGAATGATGCAAGGATGGAGGAATGCTAAAATAGAGTGATAGAGCACATAGGGCTGAAGGAGGGGAGAGAGATTGACAAGAGGAGACTAGTGTATTATACTTGGGCTTTATTTTAGAGTTGGGGGTAAAGAAACAGAAGGCCATAAATCTCATCAGTTTAAAAAAAAACACACCAGACTGCAGGAAAAAAAAAAAAAAAAAAAAAAAAATCAGACTACGCAAACACTTTGCTTTTCCCCCTACGATTCATATGCTCACTACCCTTTTCCTCTCTCTCTTCTCTCCCTCACCACATTTCTCCACTCACTCATTCATGTAAAATCACACCCACCCACCCACTTTCTCTCTAATACTGCTCCATTAGCAGCAGTTCCCTGTGATTGAAGATTCCTATGGTAATGGTGATGTGGGGCTGCCCTGGCTGCCAGCTGGCTCACCCCATGACTGATAACATGTTTGTCTGTGTGTGTGTGTGTGTGTGTGTGTGTGTGTGTGTGTGTGTGTGTGTGTATGTGTGTGTGTGTGTGTGTGTGTGGATACCTTTGAGTTTTGGTTGGTAAGGATTTTGTATGTATTAGCAACTGATGAGAAGAGAACTGAAGAGCTCATATAATTAAGTCAAATACAGACTCTTATTTGTTTGTTCATGTTCTGTTTATATGATTAAGTGGCATCCATAGGTGAGGTGCAGTTTGCCAACTGTATACCCCTCTTCTAAACAACCCCTTCAAATAATTGTAGTGGCGTATTTTCACTGTCGCTTTGGGTCAAGCTACCTTCAAGTGGGATGTGGTGACATCCTGTGACCATGGCCAACCGGTGATGACTCCCCCTTCACTCCCCTCTACAACTATGTGCTGTGAGTCTCATGTAATGACTCAAGAAAAACATATTTTCAAAATATTTGTAGCTTCTGACTTAGTCTCTTTACTTCCCATGTACTTGTGTCCTTGTGTTACACCAACTTTATTTGACTTTTTCATCATTTTCCCCTTCTGGAGTTGTTACGGGAGTTACTGTTGAAAACCCATTTCCTAAGTTTGCTGCTTCATGATACAAACCTTTGAATAACCTGGTAACATTGTACTTTTATTGTGAAAAATGTATAAGAAACATGTTTGTCATTGCATTAGCTGATCAGTCATCAATTAAATAAGTGGCAATTTTTGCTCAGTGCTGCAGGGAGGAATAGATACAACCAGATTTCTAACACCAATGAAATAACAAAATGGTGAAGGTATTTGGGAGGTCTTTGGAGGCAGATAATGGCTTCAACCTTTTTCTGGAAAGAACAACCAATGGGGAATACTAATTGTTAATCACAATCAAGGAAGCAACCACACAGCCGATCCTTTTCAGGTGGAACAATCCCAAAATGGGAGTTAGTAAAGAATAACGGAAAAAAAGTAAAGAGACATGCATGCAAAATGTTACTTTACAGCGAGAAACAATATGAGTCTCACTCAAAGGTTGGATTCAATGAAAGCTGTTTTTTCCAGTAAAACGTGTATAAACACACAGCATAAAAAATGCTAGTGTTTACATGATAACTGCACTCTAAAGTGAATGTGTGTTAGTCCATCTTTTTCACTGGATAGGTTGAGCAGGTGGAGAGGCAGAATGTGTGACCTGTGCTCCTGGTTGTTCAGCTGGATCTTGATCAAGCTTCTGTCTCACTCCAACATGTGCAGCGATGGAGGGAATTCAGAGTGTCCTCAACACCAGAAAAAAAAGGAACAGATCGCCTTCTATTTCTTTTCTTAGACCTGCATGGCTTCTCATGAAAATGAAGTGGTTGAAATATTGCTTATTACAGGACAAAAGTTATCTTACACTGAATCGTTGCCAGTGGCAAGACCAAAAAACATGGTCCTTTGTCCTTTATCCATTCTTTTCTGCAGGTAATGTATCTCTTTATAGCTGTATTCTGTAACAATTTTGTCATCAATTGTCATTGATCTGACAGGTGAATAAGATATAGGTCAGCTGTGTAAAAATCCACTGTCTATGGGTCCAGCCAGTGGCCCTAATTTCACTTGCAAGAATCCACCACTCCCGGCTCAATACAACCAATCAGAGCCAAGGTGAGTGTCTGAGAAATGTCAATCATTCTCCTGCATACACTGCTGTCAGCCCACCTCCCTCATGCAGCACATACTGGGCAGTGCCCCTCGTCCGTACAGGCACAGTGCCTGCTCTTCCCTGGTCAGATACATTCAAACTCAAACTGTAAACAATGGTGGAGAACAGACAACAGCAACAGAGCTGAAAAAAGCCTCACCAATGCCCATGTCAATGAGAAGAAATAAGAGGACTGATGAAGAAAAGTAGAGTAAAAACAAAGAATTGGACTGTGCCAGAGAGAAAACACGGATAATTTTTGGACTGTCATTTCAGAGGTAGAGGGAGCTGCAGGATTCGTAAGGACTTGAGAGCGACACAGAGTTTGCTGCTTTTCTGCTATGGCTAAGGCTATGGTGGCTGCAGTTAAAGTAATACTCGCAATAGCACATATCACTGTACAATGATGCAGTCAAGCTACATAAACAACATAAATCTGGTGTTTAACCTTGTCTTTATGGCTACTGGTTAGCAAAAGTGACTTTCAAATTACAGGGCAGTTAAAGTTTGCATTCAGTACGCTCTGACGTGGTTGAATTTGTTCAGAGAAATAATGTTACTCATCCTTCAGAAAGGCAGCATGGCGTTGCACCGGGTAATTATTACCTGGTAACTCCATCTACTGCGATGTGAGGAATATTGTTTGTTATTCGGGATATCTACAGTGATCGGCATGAGGCACTTGTCATTGTAATTTGGTAGTATCGATCAGACATGGGCTTATTTTGTTGTTATCTTGAATGGGCCACCTTAGTTATCTGGCTTCCTCTGTAACCATGGTTACAAGCCTGCTCGTGCATGGCAGGCTCCTCTGTGGAGAGGGGCTTTGAAGGCAGGGCTGCAGCGCAGCAGAGAGGAAGACGGAAGAACTTGGGAGCTGTGCTCATTCAAATATTTTGGCTAACTCCAGACTGCAGCTTTAAAACAATTGTGGAGCACAGCACAGGGAGCATGTGGAGGGTGACCATGCCATTTGCTGAGATTATTGCTGTTAAAGTTGACACCCCCGGCCAGAGCTCAGGTAGAGTTGTGATAAATGAAGGACTTGGGGAACCTGATTCTATAGCCATTATTCCGCCTTGCCATCTGTGTAAAAGTTGCAGAGGCAGAAAGGAGGACATATCGTTCTGCCTCTGGTCCGCCAGTGGAGGCAGTAACAGTGTAAGCTAGCAGTGCGCGAGCATTGTCGTCTTGGAGGATAGCGTTCATACCCAGACAGGAGATATGGGATTACCACTGGTTGCACAATCTCATCTCAATAGCTCTCCATATTGAGATTACCTCCAATGATGACAAGCCTCATTTTTTCACACACATCACACTGCCTGCACCAAAAGATGTTACTCTATCAGTCACCAGCTGACCACTGTACCACAGCCCATCCTCACAGGTACTGACAGCATCTGGGGGTCCTAGAAGCTCAAAACAAAAATCAGTAGCAACCGCAGAATAATCTGTTTGGCATTGGCAGAGAAGATTCGTCAAATCTTTCATGGGTGCAACCCACATACTCAGGTCTGCTGCTCACCCCACAATTGCATGTTCCTTACAAATGTGACACCATTTTAAAACACAAATTTCCTTACTTTTTGTGCTATGTTTATAATATGGTGGGAACTGGGTGGAAACACGTTAAAAATAATCACAGATCTCAACGTTGTGCTGTGTACTCACGTCTCTTTTGGTTCCACACTGTATGAATTGGCATGCAAAGTGGGCGTTATGCTTGCTTGTTGCGGAATCTCTGTGTCAAAAGGGCTTATATCAGCCCCACACCTTCTACACTTTTCTCATTGCCACCTGGACAAGGCTGGACGCACAGTTTCTCTACAACCTCTGCTGTTGGGAGCCAAGCTCAAGGATATGCAGGTGAACGCTCCTCTTATGTCCTGGTTAATGGATTATCTGATGGGCAGGCCACAGTCTTACACCAGGGATACACATGAGGCAGAAGTGCTGCAATAGATCAATTCTCAAAGCAAGCTGTCACCTGGCTGTTAGTAAGTGCATTTCTTCACACAGGCCAACAGGCAATTCTGCTGCTACTTTCTAGCATACGTAGAGGTGATCTTCTCAATAACTACATTAATTTATAGTGTATTGTTTCTGGATAAGAGAGGCATCATTAACTTCAGCAGTGAAGTTAAAATTAAGTTAAAGAACCATTGCTTTGATCTACACATGGGTAGGATCATTACCTCTGCCTGTCTCTGTTTGTCAGAATCATAGCAAATTCATATCATATAGCACATCATTTAAATTGTTTATAATAGATTATTAGTGTGTTTTCAACATCAGCTTATCATAACCAAGACTAGGGAGTTTGTGATTGTGGACTTCCCAAGGACTAAGTCTCCTCTGATCCCTGAATTCATCCTAAGGGAAGATGTCATGGTGGGCTGGGAACAGGGGACTTTAAAGGTGGTGTGGGTAAGATTGTAGAAACCAACAAAAACAAGATATAGTTTAAATATAAATGCTAAAATAATGAAAAAAATACTTATAGAATAATTAACCAGCCATTAAAGATGGACTCCACTTGCCGTGGCTGCAACATGAGCAACACAATGTTTGAGATGTTCTACCAGTCTGTGGTGGACAGCACTATCTTTTATGTGCCACGTGGCAGAGATTGAATTTGAGGGCAAAAAAAATATGACAGCTAGTTAGAAAGGGGGTGGCTCGGTGATTGGGGGAGTTCCTGAATAACTTCTCCCCTTCACAACATGCTGGTTTAAAATATTGTGTTTGCTGTTTGCCTTTCTTTGTGCTGAACTCAGCTGATCTGAGCTGCCCCAGTTTATAGATATAAGAGTTAGCTTTGCCACCGTGTGAGTGCTCAATAAGCTGAATTTCTATCAAGGAACAAGGACCAACGGAAGACGATCCCAGCCTGAGTTCATTCACCGGACGTTGAAGTATGTATGCACTGCCAGCAGCGAATGCACAAGAGTGATTGACACTTTTCAGACACTGGTTGTTATGCCCAAAGCATCACAACCTCTAATTTTTGGTGACCATTCTCTAAACAACAGCATCAACCCTGCAAACACAATATATGCTTCGCACTGTGTTTAAAATTCTCCAACACACTTCTTGCAAAACACTACACACTGTTTTTAACATAAGACACATTGTTCAAAAAGCAAATCTCATGCAATCACTGGGAAAACACATCTATTTAAAATACAAAACACAACTAAAATTGGAAAAGCACACAGACTCACACACTTGAAATCTAATTGTAGACCAATCAGTCTAAGCCATAGCACTACAGATACACCTGATGTGAGCTCAGCTCCTTTGTGCCAACTTTGAAAACATGGAGGCAGAATGAGGAAGAGGGAGAGTAAGAGCAGCAGCAGGACGAGGAAGAGGATGACGAATGGGAGCAGGCAACAGTGACACTGCATCACCACTCCATCCTCAGTCCCTACAACACGTTTCTCATTTTCTGGACACACAGTAGTTCAGGACGGGCCAGAGCAGCCCCAGTTTGTTGTCATCTGGGATAATGTCAGTTTCCATCGGGCTGCTCTGGTCCGGGACTGGTTCAGATTTATTGCACTCAACTTACCACCATACACCCCACTTTTGAATCCAATTGAGGAGTTCTTTTCAACATGACGCTGGGAAGTTTATGACTGTCAGCTACATGCCCACATGCCACTTCTACAAGCCATGAAAGAGGCACGTGGCGACACTGAGGTGAGGTCCGTACAGGGTTGGTTACAGCATGCAAAGTGATATGTAGGAATACATTTCCTGTGATGTGGATGAGGTGATGTGGCCAAATACCACCAGGAGACAGGATCCATATCCTAAATGTCTTCCAATCACTCCCTTACAACACTGTTTTGTAGAACATTCTAGTTGTACCATGTCTTTGTGTTTTTTTTTGGGGTTTTTTTTTGTTTTTTTTTTTACTTTTGCAAAAACCTGAAAAACAAAAACAAAATTCTAAAGTGTTTCCATTTTGTTTTCATGTGTCTAGATCAACTGTGGTGGATCAATCTTTCACCAAAAAAAAATCTGTATGAGACTTTTCAAGTCAAAAACCATCCAAAGTACTGAATACAACTGTGTTTCGCATAAAGTACATTTCAAAGGTGCATGTGTGTAAAGTTTTGATGCTAAAAACAGTTTTGAAATGGGATTGTTAGGGTTTGTTTCAAGAGTTTCATTTTGCCGTATAAGTTAGGAGTTTATCTCCTTGTGCTGTGTCTTATTGGGCCTGTGTGTTAAGTTATGACACAGTGAGCCAAAGTCTGCAACATGTGTGTAAGCATTCGGCAAAAACTATGAAATATTTCCAACTTCACAACATGGGTCATAGAGTTCAATATCACACTTTGCCCCACCACATTCAGCACACAGGCACAGCATTAAAACCAGCGGTGATGTGAATAACATTGCTTATCCTATTACAATTCAATGTTCTGATGGGAAACGTTTATAAAAACCTGTCTTCCTTTCAGAGAGGAGCTCTCTTCTGCATGCTCACTGTCGATTTGTCTTCAGCCACCGCACAACATGTTGCATTCGTGCATACACGCACCCACACTGCTGATTGGATTGATGACCACACCTCATTGTACTTTTAGAAGATTTTTGTGTTACGTTATTATTTCACTTAATTGCATTACTTATTATTTGCCTTCAGACTGCGTCCTCCTCTCTTTTGTCATGGCTGATGGTGCATGTTTGATGTTGCTTAAAATTTGTGAATGGAGTTGTCATCATAGTTGACGTCACTGGCTTTTGTGGTGGGGAGAGCTGGGGAGAGCTGTCCTGTGCGTGTAATTCCTTTGTGTGGCCAACAGCAGGGAAAATGGCGTGTTCCCCTGTGAAGTTTAGCGGCAGTACCCCTTTGGGTTTCATCCTGTTAGTTGTTTTACTAGTGTTGCGGAGACCATGGTTAGAGTGTTTGGCTCGGGAACACATCCATGGTTTAGGGGGGTCACCAGTTTCTGGTTGCTTTCCCTCGTCACTGGGCTTCACTGCATAAATACACACCATGTATGCTGTTTGCCATAAGTGTGCTTGGTGCACCTGGTTAGCATTCAGGCTAAATTAGAAATGGGGCAGTCTAGACTAGCACTGTATGAGGAGGGCAAGCTTTTCAGCCTGTGAGTTAAGTAGGATGTTGCCTCCCTTCTAAGAGGAGTCTTCAGGTGGTTTTGATGCCAAAATTCTCTGAAAGGGATCCAGAATCTTTTTTTTTTTTTTTTCATTGTTTGAGCAAGCCAATGCCTATAATTGGTCAGATTTGGCACATATGCTGACAGCTGACATCATATCAGCCATCCAAACACTGTTGTAGACCAGGTACACCCTCTCAGGCCAGCAGCACTCCCTGATGACTGCGGCCTCTCCACGCAAGACAATGAATCGTGAACTGCTCAGGAACGGCTTGAGGAGCATAATAAAATAAAACCCAAGACCTGGCCCCAAATCCTTGTACAATCAATCATCTGTGGGATGCGCTGGAAAAAATACAATCCATGGAGGCCCCACCCCCAAAATGCAGGTTTTCAGGTGGTGTGTTGTTTATCATGGTTGGAATTTATATAATATTAACAGTCTAACTTAAACACTGCCACAAACACTTCTAGAAGACAAGAAAAATATTGTCAAATGAAGCTTTAAAAAAGTTAGGCAGGAAGACTCTTTAACATGTTCAGTCTTTTCAGTCATGTATTTCTCATTCCATCTTTTCATTTGCTCCTTGAAGTCATGCTCACTCATAATTGCCTGTCATTATCTGGGGACCGTTAATTGAGATAATTGAGATCAGCTGCTCACATTAGCTCGGACATCTATCAAATAGTAAACCGTGCCCGGATCTCAGCCCTGATTGACAGGACAGGACATACGGAAATGCACAGCAGCCCTCCTCAGAGTTGTTGTCATCTTTTGATTGTTGATCACTGTCAAAGGCAAACTACATAGAAAGATAGGACTGTCAGTAGCTGTGCTGGGTTGCTTGTATCCATGGTGCCTCTAGCCAATCAGTGAGAAGAAGGCAAAGTCTTTATGCACCGATTGTGAATCCAAAACAACAGTTCTACCAAATGTCCCTGGGGGGGGGGCTCCGATTATAATTCCAAGATAGTGCCACGGACGGCTGCCTCAGTGTGTTGGTGTGCTTTGTTTCTTCTTGTTTTGTGTGTTAATTCAGTTTTCGGCTGCGGGGCTCTTTCACTAGAGAAGCTCATGAAAATCAGAGGAATAATTCCAGCTGATCGCATTTCTTCTTTCTTCTGTGGTAAGTATTGTACATTGTGGTCAAAGGTGCGCTCACCTTTGCTCACGCAGTGAAATGCAGAAGGAGAGGGAAACGTGCCAGTGTGCTTGTGCATCTCAGCCAGCACAGACATCACACACCGTTACCTGGGATAGGGTGAGTTTACTGTGCAACAAACTAGACAAACTTCAGCTACTTCTGGGGAAAAACTGTGACTTTTCCTCATCCTCTGTGTTATGTTTCACGGAGACGTGGCTGTTTGGATCGATACTGGACTCTGTGCTGCAGCTGGCAGGCTTCCAACTCCTCAGAGTGGATCGCGACACGCAACCCTCTGGCAAATCGAGGTGGAGGTATCTGTTTTTATATCAACAGTAGCTGGTGCAATGATGTGACAGTGATCCAAAAGCACTGCTTTCCTATTGTGGAATATTTCATCATAAACTGTAAACCTTTTTACGCACCCCGTGAGTTTGTCTCATTCATTCTGGTTGGTGTTTACATTCCACCACAGGCCAACGTGCAGGACGCACAGCACATATTCCTCAGTCACGAACTTCCTAAATACAAACAGTTCATTAAATGCTCGACCAGAGAGAAGAACGTACTGGATCATTGTTACTCTACAGTCAGCAGAGCTTATCACGCTGTCCCCCACGCCGCACTCTGCCTCTCGGACCACGCCATGGTCCACCTGATTCCTTCATACAGGCAGAAAATAAAACTCTGTAAACCTGTTGCGAGGACACTAAAACAGTGGACTAGTGAAGCTGCAGAGGATCTCCAGGCGTGTTTGGAATCTATGGACTGGAATGTTTCAGCACTGCTACTGAAAGTCTGGAGGAGTACACAGAGGCTATGACATCATACATGAGCTTTTGTGAGTACTGCTGTATACTATCACGCACCAGGGTGAGTTTTAACAACGACAAACCATGGTTCATAGCCAAACTCAAATAGTTACGGTTGCAGAAGGAACAAGCTTTTAGGAGTGGAGACAGGGACAAGTTTGAGGAGTCTAAGTACAAGTTTAGGAAGGCGGTGAGAGAAGCTAAACAACAATACTCTGAGAAACTTTAACAACAGCTCTCAGCCAATGACTCTGGGTTTGTCTGGAAGGGGCTCAGGCAGAGAACAACTAGAAGCCCAAAACCCCCCACTCCATCAGCGACTTGTGCCTGGCAAATGAGCTGAATGAGTTCTACTGCTGCTTCAACAGACAAAGGAGCAGTCCTGACACCGTCCCCGTGACACCACTCAACAGCCTCACCTCACCAGTCCCTTTCACCCCAGATCAGTAGGAGGCGGGGCCACTCTACAACTTCACACCTATGTGAATTCCTCCTCCTCCAACACAGCAACGACTCTCTGCCTACAAGAGAGGGACATCAATAGGCTATAGACCAGATTCTGTCTCTTCATCCACCCTGAAGCACTGTGCTGACCAGCTGTCTCCGGTGTTCACGGACATCTGCAACACCTTATTGGAAACGTGTTATGTGCCAGCCTGCTTCAAGTCATCCACCATCATCCCTGTTACCAAAGGGAAAGGGACCACATGACTAAATGACTACTGACCTGTTGCCCTCACCTCTGCGGTCATGAAGTCTTTTGAGCGCCTTGTGCTTTCCCACCTGAAAGCCATAACGGACCCACTCCTGAACCCCCTGCAGTTCGTCTACAGAGCCAACAGGTCTGTAGATGATCCAGTTAACATGGCCCTGCACTTCACCCTCCAGCATCTGGACTCCCCAGGAACCTACACCAGGATCCTGTTTGTGGACTTCAGTTCTGCATTTAACACCATCATCCCAGCTCTGCTACAGGACAAGCTCTCCCAGCTCACTGTGCCTGACTCCAACTGAAGGTGGATCACAGACTTCCTGTCTGACAAGAAACAGCTTCACGTGCCCAGGTCATCAGCACTGGTTCCCCCCAAGGCTGCTTTCTTTCTCCTCTACTCTTCTCCCTGTACACCAACGGCTGCATCTCCAGTCACCCAGATGACACCTCCCTCATTGGGCTCATCTCTGGTGGAGATGAGTCCACCTACAGATGGGAGATTGACCAACTGGTGACCTGGTGTAGCCACAACAACCTGGAGATAAACGCTCTAAAAACAGTGGAGATGGTTGTGGACTTTAGAGAGAACCCAGCCCCACCCGCCACCATCATCCTGTGTGACTCCCCAGTTGACTCTGTGGAGTCCTTCTGCTTACTGGGTACCATCATCACCCAGGACCTCAAGTGGGAGCTGAACATCAGCTCCCTCACCAAGAAAGCCCAGCAGAGGATGTACTTTCTGCGGCAGCTGGGGAAGTTCAATCTGCCAAAGAAGATGATGGTGCACTTTCTACACTGCCATCATCGAGTCCATCTTCACCTCACCCATCACCACCTGGTGCGCTGCTGCCACTGCCAAGGACAAGGGCAGACTGCAGCGTATCATTCGTTCCACTGAGAAGGCGATCAGCTGCAACCTACCATCCCTCCAGGACCTGTCTCTAGGACCCTGAGGCGTGCAGGTAAGATTGTGGCTGACCCCTCCCAACCCGGCCACAAACTCTTTGAATCACTCCCCTCTGGCAGGATACTACAGTCCATCAGGTCACAAAAACATTTTTTCCCGTCTGCAGCTGGCCTCATTAACAAGGCCCGAATCCCCCACTGTCACTGACTCTTATACCCACCCTATATCATGACATTAATACACTCCCGTCTTCTGTACAGTTTTCCTATCTTTTCTTATCTTTCTTATCTTTATCCATATTTTTTTTCAAAAAAGTAGTTTATTTACTCTTGTGTGATTTTTATGTGACTTGTATATTTTTTGTGTTATTTATGTATTTATCTTTTTATTTTTTGTGTGATTATATATTTTAAGAACTATTGCACCAAGACAAATTCCTCATTTATGTAAAAAAGCTACCTGACAATAAATCTCATTCTGATTCTGATTCTGATTCTGATACACACACCTTCAGTTCCATGGCAGAGATTTCAGAATAAGCCCCATCATCGGAGGTACCCGGGCCAATTTTTTTCACTAGTGTGTGAAACAGGGTTCATAGACTCTATCTGATTCCCAACAAGGCTGAAATCTAATGTAAACATCTCGTTCTGCCCTAGTTTGCAACCTACATCTTATCATCTAGGTTCAGTGTTAGCAGTCTTGGATGCATTCTGGTATTTCAGTTTTCCAAGGCACTTGGCAAAACTGAATCATTGTTTTATGAAAATCATTGTTTTCCACAATCATTATCAACCTGTCCAGTGAAGAAACGTAAATGGTGTATCAATAGCCTAGGTTTTTTTAACCTCAGGACAGCAACATAAATTCTGAAATAGCATATATAGTATACGATATTTAATTTAGGTGAACACCATGGTACAAATTAGATTCCAGCATCTCAATGTCTGCTCCCTTAATGTTCACTCGTGTAGGAGGAGAGTGTTTTCACTGCGGAAAGTCCACTACCAGCTCTTTGGTTTTCCCTGTGCCGATCTAGACGTGGTTGCGATGGCACTAATCCACAAATCCAGCCATTTCTCTTTACTCCCAGTCATTTGCTTCTATGATGAGGCAAACAAGTGCAGAGTCATCAAATGACATCCACAGGTGGCAGTTAGCTGAGTTGTGCATGATTGTTTTAAGATTATCCATGCTATGAATACTCAGATAATCAAAGTGTAAAGGAAATGAAAACAGGTCATTTTGGGTTTAGTCTGTGCATCTTAAGGGGTTTATGCAGCTTGTGCATCAAAGGGTTAAGCACTTGACTGAGCAATCCTCAGATATTCTGCCATTAGATGACACCACAAATTAAAAAAAAAAATGTATATTGTAATCTGCTGCATGAATTTGTATGAAATTTTGTTCTGTGTTCTGTCTGTGCTTGATCAATAGTCATGACTCAGTCAAGGCATAAACTTTGGTAAAGACAATTCTGATGATTCAGTGGGACATGGCTTATTCCAACAAAACTACATTTCTAGGTCTGCATTTAAAAAAAGAAATTAAAAAAACAAAACAAAATACAGTGCTCAAAATCTTTTCGACACATCCACTGATGTGTCACAAATGTTTGCTTCCCTGTAAACTGGTCACTTCAAATGTCCATCACTATATAATTTAGAGTCAAAATATGCAAGTCTTGAAACATCTTGCTGCCAGCAAATGTGTCTCAGCATCTTCAACCTATTTCCACTCATATATACTGTAACTGAAAAATGCTGACACACCATCCTCATCTGATCCACTCAGTCTCTGACCTATACCCACGCAGTTTTCCCCACACACTCTGCATTTGTTCTTAGTGTGAGAAAGGGTGTCCAACTGTGTCTCCCTGGGTAGCGCAATCAGTAAGTCACCTTCTCTGAGGATACAACAATTCAAGGGTTTGAAGTCCTGATCTAGCCAAGTCCTACTTGCATTGTGCCATTTCATGCATCCACATTTGGTGTGTTTTCAAGTACCTCTTGTCAAATAAATATGGATTAGGCATTCAAATGCTGGCAAACTGCTAAAACCCTGGTCATTGCTGTTTCCAGCAATATTTTGCATTTGTCACATTCTTCATGTCCTCTCATAATTTGTCACGCAGATCAGGATTAAAGTGGTTTCTGTCCAGTATTTTGGGGTTTGCTGCTCTATGATCACTTGTGCATATGCCAGTCTATAGCTGGGCGTGGACATGTCCGGCTTGGGTGCAGAGGATTGGCCTGGCCTGGGCATCACTGGTACAGGTGGAAATGGGCCATTTCTCTCCTCTGTCCAATGGAAAAACAGCCACTGGGGGATCCTTCGTGCAATAATAATTCACTGGATGACATGATATATTTGTAATTACTGAGAATGTCTCACAGAAAGTGGACACATCATATTGCACACGGCAGCCGCTGGTAATTAGCTGTAATTAGGTGTTGGCTGGCATGCAGAGAAATGTATGACTTGGTTATTGTTATTATGCTGCTCTAAATAAAAAGGAAACAAGTCTATACTTTAGAAATTTTGCTTTGTTACTATTTTTGCCATCTGCCTTCAGTGTTTTACCAATCTGTTTTGCTACATCATGCTGTGTGTGATGGAAATTTTGTACTGACATATGGGGACACCTGACTTGAAGTCTTGCACCTATTAATATAACTTGTTTTTCAACCCTAGTTAAGAGTGTTCACCCTGTCTGAGCTTTCTGTTTACACAACTTCCTCTTTGCATGCAGACTCAGTAACTGTCGCAGAAATCAAGTTTTAAGACACACCCACAGAAACAGATAAATACCAAGCTTTCCTCCTCACAATCTGAGTCTTTCCTCTGTGACAAACCTGTGTTGTTGCTCTGTGATTGCTCCTCTTGTACGAGATTAAATTTTGTTAACCTTGAGCTGGCTCCGATCTCCATCCTCCAGTTCTGAACAATCTACAAATTATTTTAACACTGTTCTTTCAGATGGTTGGAGCATCCCCCATTAAAAGGCTAGGCATTGCTGGTGCGAGGCATTTCACTAAATACATTCTTATATTCATTTCCTGTGCCAGTGGTTTGTTGGGCATTCACATATTTAGTCGATAAAACATTTTAGTATGTAAGCATATAAGTTTAGGCCTCTTAAATACTTGGTAAAGGTTAGCAAAACAGATAGTGGTTTCAGTTTAGGGTTATTGGAAAGCCAAGGTTAAGGCCAATGACTTGAGAGTCTGGAGTTAAGTAAACTTAAGAGAGAGACTCATCTTGATACGGCCTGCTTGAACAGCATCTTAAAATTAAAATTAAATCAAAATTCATGATTTTACACAATGATGTGTCAACGTGCGTTTCCCTGGTAATGGCTTCCACTAAGGGACACAACCCCTCTACCCTGTGTGTTTTGAGTTGACTTACCATAAAAATAAAAATAAAAATAAAATAATAAAAAAAACCTTAGTTTCGAGGAACAGGTGTTGGAAAGCAAATGAGATGTGCTGACAAATTTATATTTCCCGAATGAATGTGTCCACGCAAAACATAACTTCTAGGACAGAGAGCTGTTTAAGGCTTTTGGCCCCATTTTCAAGAGAAAATGTATGTATTTGAGTTTGTGTCTACATGATGTGATAGAGGCCAGGGGAAAGGTGATGAAAGGTCAGTGCCATCTGGGCTCTCCACTGTTGTGTATGTGCCGATGTTTGCTTGAGAGAACAAAAGAGGCCGAGCACTGGTGTGGACAGCTAATCAATAGTGGAGTTACTGCCTCATAACTGGCCTGGTTAGCAACTCTGTCTTCATCTCCTAGCACACGTCATCACTACTCCCTCATCAGACAAAGAAATAAGAAGAGAAATGCCAGAGGGAGAGTGGGTGAGACTAAATGCAGAGAGGAATAAAATTCACTTGAATTCAAACAAAGGCCTGTTTTTTTGCTATGTATCTCTCTTAATCCCCAGGTTAGCTGGTAACTTGAACCACCTCAATGATACTTCTTAGACACCATTTTTTTTTTTTTTTTCATGGAATGACCCCTGAATTAACTTGAACATCACAAAAAAAACACTGAACAATCTTTATAGTTGTTTGGCTTCAAGGAGGACACACTACCATGGTCAAAAAGGGGGAACAAAAGATAAGTTGTGGGTTGCCAGTACAGGAAAGAAAGGAAGGCATTGTTCCCTATCCTCACCTCCAAACCAGCCAGCTGGTCTTCCATGCACACCTCCTGACATCCAGCTGAGAAATCATTTTTGACATTTTAAGCCAGCATGACATCCCACCAAAGGAATCCCGACTGCCTCCATCTCTCTCCATCTCCATCACCCAGCTCACTGCCATCTCTGGCCCATCCACCTGGTCCCTCCTTCCACCTCTTCGCTCTCTGCTGCACTTTACACCATCATCAGTGGTTGTTGCTACTCACCTCTCCGTCCAACCCCCTCTATCCACTCTACCGTCACAGGTGACCTCCCCTTCACCGCTGCTTTACCACCAACTATATTTACTACTGGAAAATCAGTTGTGTGTATATCATGGCAATGATATACATGTTCTATGTATAATATTCCAATGATTTCTATAACTAAAATTTTTCAGTGATGGAATAATTGGAACACATACTACTTTTCATGTGTGTTTGGATCATTGTCCTGTTGGAAGACCCAACTGCACCCAAACCCAATTTTCTCTCTAATGATTTTAGCTTTTCCAGAAAAATGTGGAAAAAATTCTCCATTTATTTTCTTTAGCATAATACTACCACCACCATGCTTGACAGCAGCATTATGGGTTAAACACCTTACCTTCTCTCTAGTTTCATACTAGCATGTCAACATAATAAATATACTAAACGAATGAGTGAAAAGAAATCAGTAAAAGAAAAATAAAATAATAAAGAGAGGAGGGACAGCCTAGGATATATGGTTGAGCCCTATCCTCTTGCTGCCCCTTTGCCCCCCTGCGGTCTTTCACATCCTACCTCATCCCTGCTCTAATATATCACTAAGGCAGCCCCAGCTGGAACCCAAAAGGATGGCTTGCTCACTTGTTCACAGACTCCTCACTCAAAAAGTATTCTCAAACCTGTCGTTTGCCTCGTTGGACCAGGTTTGTTGTTACTATAACTATGAATAATACTGAAATGTATCAGAAAAGTAAGGTGTCTGTTTCTTACTAAGGTCGGGTTATCATCCAAGTTAAAACACATAATTTGTTTATAGATTACAAATACTTTTCTCTAGTCAAACAAGGCTCTGGGGTTGGATAGTAAAAAAAATATATAAAAAATAAAAAACCTTCTCAACAATGTCCGGATCTAATTGGCAAATAAAAGCAAGTGATTAAGAAGAATAGGATGGAGAAGATCAAATGCAACACAAGAAATACAACTACTGTATCATTATAAGTTAGTAAATGCTTAAAGACAAGACACTAGATAGGGTAGCAGCAAAGGCAGTAGCAAAAGGGATATCCAATTTAGCATGCTTTTATTAGGGGAAAAGGCTGCTGGCCTTTTTCTTATAATTGACCTCTTGCATGTATTTGTTTAATAGCCAACACAATGTACCCAGTCTCTCCCAGCATAAGTCTTTCCAACCTTGTATGGCTGGACCAAGAACTGATTTCACATTCTCAGACAAGGTTCATACTGTACTTGGCTGTCACCTTTTCTATAAATGTCATTTTCATGAGCTTTATTTAAACATGGCACGAAGAATGGAACAGTGTCTACTAGTAAAATCCTTTTGTTAAAATCCAGATTTAGTCCCTAGAAAGTTTTTGAGGCAGCATCAGCCTTCTTTAGTCTTTGCTCCTGACAGACTAAAGTAATTATTCTCACAGCCACTAGAGGCCCTTGTCTAGGAAAACTCATAATAAACTGTATTTAGGCAAAAAGACCATTATTTGTCATGAGAGGACTGCCTCAGTTCTTCTATCTTTATAAGACTTAAGCAATTGTACTGAACTTTATAACACAATAGCATATGCTCTTAATTCAATCACTGTTTTTACATTAAATGATTTTGTTGGACATTTTCCATCAGCTTGCATGCATACATTGGATTGTTCTCTGTCTCAGTGAGCTGCTGGCTTGAATTTGGGCACAGGACCCAGAAATTCCCTCACAGGCTGACTGCTGTTTTCCCATTATGCCCCCAGCTGGGAGCTTCCCACTGGCCCATGGTGCTCTCAGATCCACTTCCTGCAGAGCTCCTGCTAACTAATAGGGGAGCTGTTATGGGAGGTAATTGACTTCATCAATTAAGAGACAGACAACACGCATCTGCTGGGTAGGGAGATGTTTGTCTATGTGTGTGTGTGTGTGTGTGTGTGTGTGTGTGTGTGTGTGTGTGTGTGTGTGTGTGTGTGTGCGTGTGTGTGCGTGTGTGCGTGCGTGTGTGATGCAAGACCATTTTCATATTTTTGTCTTCTTTCACTTCTGCTAGCTTTTGTCTCTTTTAAATTCAGTCCAATCTGACAACAAAGATTTGGAAAAGCAGTACACCAAATATTCAAGACCTAAGTATTTATATATTTATAACAAATGTGAATGTTGAGCTCTGAGGCCTAAAAACATACAAATGGATTGTGAGGAATTCACAGCCCGTGAGTACTTTGCACATAGAGTTACACAAACAATTATCTCTACCATTGTTAGTCGGTGCGAAATGTCTTGCAACAACAAAAAAGTCAAGGCATTACAGCAACAGCTGCTCTTCCATCAAACATCCAAGATGGCTGGTGTAGCTTGGGGAAATAGATAGTGGGAGGGTGGGGTTGGGGACTTACAGTACAGGAGACAACAGCTGGCTGACAGTCACAAATGAGTAAACAAAGGCTGTGCGACTCAGCCATTTATTATAGCATTAAGTAGGCATTGTTGTTATTGTCATAGGCAGAGAAAAGAGGATGGTAGGGAGGTGTGTGTGTGTGAGAGAAAAGGAAAAGAGAAAAGCATAGCAAAGAGAGCCTCCTCAGCTAGTAGCAGACTTGAAATCAATTATCGAGCACTTCCTGCTGTGACAAGCACCTTAAACACTCTGTAGTGTTGCACACTCACACCCAACATACACCTGGAAGTCACATGTGCGCAAACACACACACACACACGCACACACACACACACACACACACACACACACACACACACACACACACACACACACACACACACACACTCACAGATAGAGTGTCTTCTACACCTGACAGGAAGAGTGGAAGAAGAAGAAGAATATATCACAGGAGTTGAGCCCTCCACCACTTTCTTCTCTTCTCTGCCTTGTTAAATGGGATGGCTGCAAGAGCTTGTATTTTATCTGCAAGTGGATAAGCATTATGAGTTGAAAGCTGGGGCAACTCGCTGAGTGCTTACAGAGCAAATACTGGGCTCAGCTTTTAGCAACTAACAGGAGGAAAAGTACAGTAGGAGTGTATGCCTGAGTATGGCAGTCCCATAACAGAAACAAAAGAAAAGCTTTACGTCCTAACTGGACACACTAGATGTGTGTGTGTGTGTGTGGTGATCTCTTTTTAAATCAGCGTCCATGTTAACAGGTTAGATCGTTCACACTGGATGCATGAGACGTGCTTCTCACGGACGTGTCAAGGGTAGGTGCTGCGTTGTGTGATCTGGAGATTTTGGAGTCTCGCCTATTTCTACTGAGACAAAAATAGACCTGAAAACAACCTGTAGACAGTCATATGGACATCATGGCATCATTTCTTAATGTCTCTATCTGCAGAATATGTAACAGGCATGAAGAGAATACACACATCAGGTGAGGGGCAGTTTCTTTCTTTAACTTTCTCTTTACTTTCATTTTCTCTCCCACCCTCCCTCTTTTTCCCCCTCTGGCTTCTCATTCATTCAAAGGGGGAAAAAGGAAAATCACATCAAAACATGTACGAATAACTATCAAAGACAAACTCCAGCAACTGTAGCAACTCCACTGCAGCACAGCCTCTGTGAACACAAACACGAGTGCACTGCAGCAGCTCATCAACATAGCAGCCACTCAGTGCTCAAGTTTCTGATGTGTCCATAGTGTCTGATGGCACACAGTCAGCAGAAAAGACAAGAAAAGATATAAAATATTAAAGGGATGAAGGAATAGTGATGGCATTACTGAGAACATAGTCATGTTATGTTTTAAGTTGTAAAAAAAAAAAACCCTTAAAGCATAATGATGGCAGATAATGGTTGTCTAAACCATATTCCAATCAGAATCACATAAATGCTTTTCATGTGGAGGGATCCACCTGTATGTCCAACTTTGTGCAATGGTGTGTAAAAAAAACAACAATTCTTCAGAGTCTGTTGCATAAAGAATTGCTGGGAAGAAGATCATTTTTTAGAGGCAATTGGGCTAACAATCTCAGTGCAGTCCATTATGTCATCTGTGATTTTAATCCTGTGCAAATCTGACACATCCATGATTTGTAGTAAAGTAAAAAGAAAAAATAATAATTTAAAGGTCCCATTTTATACTGTTTTTCATCAATTTCACACAGCTGTCAGAGGTCTAACTATGTATTTGATATGCATTGGCCCAAACCCATCCGTGGTCCTGAATTTCAGCTATCTATAAGTCACTCTACAGAGTACAGAGCTCTATTCAGATCAGACTGTTTCTGTGCCTGCACCTTTAAATGCCAAATGAGCTCCTTCTGTCAACGCCTACTTGGAGAGCCTCGCCTGCTACCCCACTCTCAGGGAGAGGGAGCCCCTTGCATTAGCAGTCGCATGCGCAAAAGTTATGTTGGATGTATATATATGTATCGCTATGGCTCGTGGAGATTTTTTTGTGCAACCATACCAGTTTGACCCAGAATCGGACCCAGAAGGAGAGGCTCCTGAAGAAGTTCAGACTCTGTGGCTACAGCAGGACGTTTCAGAATGGTTAGTGTGTCTGAATAATGTTAGTTTGTTGTATGTGTTGTTACAGTTACCATGTAGCTAATGGCTAACAGCTAGCGAAAGCTGTGTTTGTCTCCAACACAGTCTCCAGACTCTTGGACACTGTTCCCATCGTCTCGGTCTCCAGTCTTTTTACTGTGACAACCAAGTTCCATCGTAATATTATTGACATTAAACTTGCTTCAGACACCATTGCATAGCGGACCGAAGAGGAGCCAAGTAGTTGCCGATTTCTAGCTGACTTCACCATACTCGTAGGCAACTATCAAGACATGGCAACGCTTACCTGTGGCTCAGGTGCAGTTGCTGGGTCCGGGATGGTTGGGACTGATCCTTTTATGAGGATCGATCTCTGAGCAACTACATTGCGAAAGACTGCTGTCTCACCGCTGGACACACCAAACTTCACCTTGGGGATGAATAGCCCCCTCTTGGATGTCTCCTATCACCGCGCAGAGGAGGTAGGCCTATGAAAATGACTCCTTTCATTACGTAATGAAAAGAGTTGATTGTGAACAGCCTGTAGGAGCCCCGTTTAACCAGTGGGTGGGCTGCAGAGACCATGCAGGAATCGCTTGTTTTACTCATTCTGGGAGTTGGCAGGCTCAGGAAGGACCAGCTTATATAGAGACCAGAGAAAACGTTTTTCATAATATGGGACCTTTAAGTAAAAATTCCCTCGGAAATGATGCACACACAGAGGTCAGGTAATATTACTCCTCTGTAAATGAACCACAGGAAACCCCGATGTAGAGGCTAATTTCTATGTCACGAGGGCCCTTGGTAATACTAATCCTGTGCGAACAGGGCTTATGAATGTAAGTATAACGTTTCTGTGAGGATACTCTCCCATAAATGGATGTTAGGATAAAATGAACATTTGTATTGCAACAGACTTCAGTTTATGGAGTGTTAGGTCGAGGCCTAGCCATGTTGAGTTGTCTTCCAATTTGCTCCAGAGACACCATTAAAACTCACTACAATGTAAATTTGAAGCCAAAACCTGTACTGCAAGTATTTCTATTAATCAAATTATAACATGTAGTAACATGCAGATAAGCACACCAGATATCAGGGCCGACTAGATTCCTGATCTTTCTCAGAAGGGGTACCTGTCTTGATCCCTATCCAGTTAATGGTATCCTAGAAAAGATGACTTTCCAGCAAGGATTTAATGATATAAGTATTTTGATAAGATTACAGAATGTGTGTGTGTATGAGTGTGGGTCCCTGATATTCACACAATAAAAGTGGTCTAGTGGTCAGAGGGCTGAAGAGCAGAACGCACTCAGCTGGATAATAAGGGATTTTCCACTCCACCGTGAGGTTGATCCACATGTACCCCAGTGCTCACACACTCTGCAACACACTCCTTTCATACAGAAACATACTAGAGATGTACAGACTCTAGTCAGGGAAACGTCTCTATCTTACCTCTCACACTTCCAACCCACGTAACAGCTCATGTCAATTGCTTTTTCCGTGCTCTGTCAGTACCAGTACCTCCTGACATCCACCTTGCTGCAGTGTATTTTATTTTACGTTTTCTCTTGGTTGTTCAGGGCTGTTACCTCTCTCCTCTCGACCTCCAAACATTATTTTCCTGTAAAGTAAATCATGTTATTTGTTCTTGCTGTTGAAAGCTTTCAGTTGCACCCCTAGTAAACAGCCATAATCCTAATGCTGCAATAAGGTATTTGGAGAGAACTTAGCTTTGAGAGAGAGCCATTTATTAGGCAGTGGTCTGTCTGTGTCTGGCTGTTCCCTTTCTGGCATTCCCACTCAGGGATCTGAGAGGCCTGGCAAAATTGCTCTGGTGATATCAAGACAACATCCTTTGTGGGACAGCATGGAAAATTGATTTAGGACATGCATAGTGGTGCTCCCACAGGCACACTGCTGTGACAAACAGGTAGAATCTGCATGAATGCGCAGGAAGAGAGGTAGGAAATATAAGAGGTGTTGAGATCAGCATCCTGTGTCCTTAATGAAAGAGAGGAACTGAGTAAATGAAACAATAGAAAGATGAAAAACATAAAGCACATTGCAAGATTTTTCTGAAATAAAGATTCTGGTCCACTGAGCGAGAGATGTTTGCCCTGGAGGCAATCTGACTGCAGAGCTGCTGCTGCTGCCTCTGGCAAAGACCTGGGGAGGCTCCAGCACACAGCCAGGCCTCCAACCTCCTCCTCCTCAAAGCCATTTGACTCAGCATCGAATACAGCAGCTCTTGCCCAGAGCCAGAATCAATGGTGCCAGATTCCAGCTGCAAAGCTAAACACCTCTACAGCTGGAATGTGCGTTAATTTAGTGGACATTCAAACAAACTTGCAGGTTTGCCCCATGGGATCACTTTAACGACATGCAGAGCTTTTTGTTCACACTGCAGAAAAAGTTAAATACTTGAAAACTTATACCGTCAAAAATCATCACACAAACTCACAAACCATCCACGCAGTGTCTCCTCACTACTCACAGGCTGTCAGCATTACAGTGAAAAATAAGAATAAATACAAAGCATTGGCTACAAGGTGTGTGAGGCAGAACTTAAACTCTGCTGAATAGGAGCTTCCAACCAAACCTGTCCTGAAAGTGCTGCTTGGTGCTTTTGGAGACAGAAGCGCAGGAAGATGCTTATTCAAATTCAAAGACTTGCTGTTGCCAGAGTTCAACAATGCCTCCCAGCTAATTTTGGACTCCAGAGCTATTTGTTCTATGAAGTCTCAGTTGGACTGTTTTAGCATTCTCCACATTAACGGGCCCATCATAAATCATGCAATATAACAAATGGACTTATCCTCTGCAGATAGTGCTGCTCCTTCTGACACCCAGAACAAGAAAAGCAAAGGTCAAATGATTAGCCTTGGTATGCCTGTGCGCCTTTAATGATTGTGCCGAACCTTTGTGTTGAGTGCGTGCCTCCTCAGCACATGTAGCGCTTGTTAAATACAGAACAGAAAGATAAATTAATGAAGGCTTACTCCTGCTGCTTCTTTGGCCTCTGCATAACCTGGTAGTGATGACCGAGCAGAAATGTGGCCTCGCTGTAGCTGCACAGTAACATTGTGCTAAATTACATTCAGCTATGCCAAAGTCACCTCACAGCAGCACTGTAATTAATGCAGTATTGTGTGTTTGAACAATAAAAAGATACTGAAATAATGCTGGTGTAAATTATTGACACCATATTCATGTCTTAAACATAACGTATTAGCTAATTGTGACTTCTACACCTGGATTGAGGAACTGAGAGGGGTTTTTTTTTGTTTTGTTTTTTCTATAAATCCATAATGTTATATATGGATATTCTGAATTGGTGTGTTGCCAGTTTTTTTTTTTTTTTAGTTCATTTTAGGGTCAATAGCCTAATTCAATAAATGAACAAACAAGAAACTGTCAAAAAGTCACTGCACCACACACATACTACAAAACATAAAATAACCTTATAAATCATAGGATAGGACCTAAGCTAAATTTGTTATGTTTTGTGTGTTATGGAAAGGCATATGACACATATATATATATATACATATATATATATATATATATATATATATATATATATATATATATATATATATATATATATATATATATATATATATATATATATATATATATATACATAGCTAGTTAGCGGAGTTATGGGAGATGAGCAGGGGAGACAGGCAGCAAGTTGAGGAAGATGTAAGGACGGGTTGAGGCTAACAAGGACAACATGGGTGATGCTCTCATGCAGCTGAACAAAACAGAGAAAGAGCTGCAATATGTAAAAAACAAATTGGATGATCTTGAGGACAGGAGCAGGAGAAATAATATACGAATCTTCAGCATACCGGAAAAATCTGATTATCCCACAGATCCTCCATCCCATCACCTTTGACACACCTGTTGTCACTGAGAGGTGTCACCGACTCGGTAAAGCCACGGTAGGACTAGACCACTGATAGCTAGATTCCTCAACTTTAAAAACAAAGAAAAGGTGCTTCGTCGAGCCAGGTAAATGAATGAGATCTTCCTCAAAAACAGACAGCTCTACATCTATGCCGACTACAGCGCTGAGACACAGCGAAAGAAGGATGCATTCAAGCTGGTGAAAAAAGACTCTGTGGGAGAAGGGCTTTGAGTACAGTCTGCACCATCCAGCCAGGCTCCGCATCTCGCATGAGGGAGTCGTCAAGTGGTTCACTTCACCCACCAATGTTAAGGACTTTTTGTGCCAACTGGAGGAAAAGATTTTGATGTGCCATCACTTCTTCCTCTGGATACTTTACCAGACATCCAGGCCACGGGACTTGAGTTTTTATTTATTGGAGCACCTGAGTAAGTCATTGCCATTCTCTGATCTCATTTAATGCACCGTATTATGACTTTCAATGTTTAAGGAAGGCATATTTTATTTGGACTATTTACCTCTGATGTGAAACAGTGACTTGTAGCTCTGCCACATCTGCTAAGCTGCAGGACTGCTTGGCATAAAAGAGTTGGGGCTATGTGATGTCTGGCACTATCGCAATCCTAATAAGAAAGACTTCTACTTTTTCTCTAATGTTCCTAACTCCTATTCCAGAATAAATATGTTTGTAGCCCCCCAACAGATAATTAGCAGGATAAAGGATTGCACATACTTGGCTGCTGCACTTTTAGATCATAATCCCATCAAGATGACTTTGTTAATCGATCTGGTACAGCCATCCCCGCCAGAGCATGTGAGCGGAGCTGAGCGGCGAGAATTTCCGCTCCTTGCTTACGTGGGGATTCGCTGCTTCACTCCATCGCTCCGTCGCTCAAAGTTATACCAGACAGCTCCACTCAAAGACTGTTCTCCGCTTACCTAAAATTTCATACAGCTCATGCTCACTCAAATTTTAAAGAGGGAGCAATTATTCACTGAATTACGCCTGGGACACACTGCTCAATGTGGCCTAAACTGATGTGCAGCGGCTTTGTTGCTGGAGAGAGCCTGTCAATTGAAACCCTTTTCAGTTTGTACAGACCAGTAGATTGTTTTGGGCTGTCACCTCATCCTCTTTCTGTGTTTTGTCTGTTTGAGCCAGTGGATGGCCTTGTACTGCCATCTAGTGGCCAGTCTTGGAACAGGAGCGAAACAGAACCATCGCGCTGGCCTTTGGATTAAAACCCGCTCTGCGCTCCGCTTGTTCCACGCTCCGTTCCGCTCTGCTTACATGCCCTGATCCCCGCAAAGATGGAAATTTAAAACAGTTATGCTGAAAGACCCAGAATTCATAACATATATGAACGCTCAAATTGATCTGTTCCTCGAAACCAACGTGCCTCCAATGCAATTATATGGGATGCCCTTAAGGCATTTATGAGGGGATATATTTTGTCCTACAGCACATGGAAATCAAGAGAAAGGAGACAATAATTGACAGTTAGATGAAGAAATTAGAATACTTGAACAAAAACATTCTGAAACCAAAAAAATGGACATTTTAAATTCTTTGACTGTGAAACAAATACAGTATAATAATTTATGCAAAACCAAGGTGAAGGAGCTTTAGCTAGGACCAAGTACCACTATTGTGAGCATGGCAATAAAACTGGTGAATTACTAGTATGGCAAATCAAGAAGGAGGAATCAGATCACATAATTCATTCAATAATTACTGATGATGGCAGGTTTCTGACTGACTTATTGGAGATCAATGCAGAATTTAATTTTTTTTATGAAACAAATCAGAACATAACACCAATAATATCGCAGCAGAGTTCTCTCAGAGATTTCTTGAACGTCTTGATCTCTCATGGATCAATGCTGCAGACAAAAGCTGGTTAGATGCTGATATAACAAAGAAAGAGGTTCTTCTGGCCATGAAATGTCTGTGTCTCTCCATTATTATTCACGCTTGCCATCGAACCATTTGCTCATGCCATCCGAGTTAATGCCGCCATGCCCGGCGTCAAATTTGGTACCTCTGAGCATAAAATCTCTCTCTATGCAGACGACATCTTGATCCACTTAAAGGGCTTATTTTGTTTTTTGTTTTTTGAATGCGCCATCTTGGTTATCTGGTGTCCCCTGTTACCATGGTTCCAAGCTTGCTCATGCACAGCAGGCTCCTTTGTAGGGAGGGGCTTTGAAGGCAGGGCTACAGTGCAGCAGAGAGGAAGAAAGAGGGACCTGGGAGCTGTGCTCGTTCAAAAATACTGGCTAGGTCTCATAACTCCAGTCTGCAGCTTCAAGTCCATGTGTTGACAGGTCAGAGCTGTTTTGGCTGCTTTGGGGGAACCTTCACATTATTAGGCAGGTGGTCATAATGTTATGCCTGATCGGTGTATACACACATGTTGGATGACTGAGCAACACACAGTACCGCATCTATAGTTAAGGATGCATTTGTAAAAAGCCACACTAAGGAGCAAAGTGCACTCTGGCACAAACTGGACAATTTTAAACTCAGAGTGCTGTTGAAATAGGGCACCAAACTCTGGGAGCGATGGAGCACACTCCGGGCAGCAGGAGCAGTCAGTGTTTAATGGATCATGGAAATGGCAGTCCTAACTTAAAGTGAAGCTGTTGCCACAAAGCAACCAGGGCTTTATTTGCAATTGAGTATGAGTCAAAACTTTGTGTAAAAGCAGAATTACAACGAAAGAGACACTTTTAAGATTTACCATAGTTTCGTTTTTGGGCAAGCTAATTTTCATTGGGGTGCAGGGGCACTTTTACACTAGCATCAAAATCACTATTTTTTGTCACACTTTATGTCTGCCATGATGGTGGCGTGCCGGAGATCCAGATCCTACGGTGAGTAGTTCAAAAACCTTCTTTTCAATCGCAAATAAAGCCTCGGTTGCTTTTTGGTGGGAGTTTCACTTTAATGAAACAACTGTGGACTGATGGGGGAATTAACTCATATATTGACATGGACAGTCAGGTGGGCAGAATTTCAGACTGGAAATGGAAATGTTAATGACCGCATCCCAGTATCAGAAAATGCTTTCAGGTGAGTCTCTTTCTCATATTGCCAGTGCCATGAAATGAAGCAGATTTTAAGAATGCCAGCATTTCAGGGGAGGATAAAGCCACTTCACAGTCCAAAAGTCGATGTCATTGCACATCACATCACCCTGACACAGAAAGCAGAAACTTCCTTGTTGATGCTCCCTCTGCAACCACACCAGCCCACTGGTGAATTGCTAACAGCTGCGTACTGTTAGCACAACACAACACTGTACCGAACTGTTTAATGTGCCGCTTTAGACACTCACTGAGGACTTCATCCTCACCTATTCTCTACACTGTCTCCCTAGGCCTCTTTACATCAAAGCCATTTACTCTGTTTCGATCCCTAGTTTATGGCCAATTATTAGCCCAGTTATAGGATTCAAAGCACACAGTCAGCAGGAAACACAGTGCAAAGCGTCATTTAGCGCACCATCACAGACATGGGGGAGAGGAGGGAAGACTGGAATGGAGTAATGGAGCTTTTCCCAAATCAGATGGAAATGATTGTGATAGTGGTTGTGGTGTGAGTGTGTGTTTGTGTGTGTGTGTGTATGGGGGGGGGGGTTCCATAAAGTGAGGAGGTTTTAGAATGAGAATCCAATAAACTTTATTCATTCAATTGGGTCACTCTGCAGTTTCTCCTTCTGGAATAGAAATGTCACAGCATAGAGGAATAGCAAGAAAAATACAGAATATAGGAAAGACACTAAGAAAACAAGAGCAAGTAAAATGTACTGTCCGTCCAGGGCTGGCATATAGAGACAGACAATCATTCACACGCACAGACAAATTAGAATGACAGCGTTCCCTAACAGGACTCTTGGAGGAAAACGGAGCACCCGGAGAGAACACACTGCCCCAGAGCTATTTCTTACTGTTTAGATTACTTCATATTCCTTAAATATTGGTGTGTTTTTTTTTATCTCACGTTTTCTTAGAAATACACCTCTTGCGTGTGCTTATGAGTTCTCTTATTTTTATATTTTGTTATATATATTTTCTGCCTCTCTAGTTCTCTATCTTTTGAAATCTCTGTAAAGTATATTTACAGAGATTTATTTGTTGGCATTTTCTCTAATCCCATTATGATCCATAGACAACTAGAATATTCAAGTTTTCTGCTATATTCTTTTTTGGACAATTTCTATCATATAATATTCTCAAAAATGTTTTGTATGCACTGTCAAGCAGTGACGTCAGGAGCTGCTTGACAGTGGTATATACTACTATAATAGCATCAACATCGCTATTTCTAAAACACTAAGAAGGCTCAACACAACATGAAGCTCTGCTCGTAATCACCAGGGTCTTTTGAAATGTGACCAAATCTGCTGGGTCAAAAATATACATACAGTAACTTGAACGATCAATTTTGGTGATTACAGAATGTTGCGTAAATCAAATGTTCTTTGTATCATGGCCTCTTAACCTCTTCTGAGTGATTCTGGTTGATAACAGCTGATGACTGTTCTGGGCCCATTTTAATAGGACTTGTTTGATACAGCCATTAGACTCAGCGAGAAACACTGGATTGGAAAAGTCTACAAAGCTCAGCATTGGTCTGAAAGAGCACATTATTGATTTGAACAAGTTAGGAAAGTCACTTGGAGCTGTTTCAAAGCAGTTACAGGTCCTAATATCAACTGTACAAACAGCTGTTTGTTGGTATAAAGTGCATGGCACAGCTGTGGCACTGCAACAATCAGAAAACATAAACTATCATGTTGCTGACAGAAAACCGGTCAGGATGGTGAAGAGTCAACCAAGAACCACCAAAAGGCAAGTCTGCATTGAATAAGAAGCTGCTGGAAGGCAGGTGTCAGTGTCCACCATGTGTTTTGCATCAAAATCTGCTGAGATGATGCTGTGTAAGAAAGAAGCCATTTCCCATTTCCCCAGATATTGCACCTTAAAGGTTGACTGAAGTTTGCTACTGGTCACATGGACAAAGAAACAAACCTTCTGGAAGAAAGCTCTGTCACCAAATGAAACAAACCTGAGTTGTTTGGCCACAATGAGCAGCAATATGTTTGGAGGACGAGGCCTTTCACCCAAGAGCACCAAACCTACTGTCCAGCATGGTGCTGGTAGTATTATGCTGTGCGGCTGCCAGTGGATCTGCCGCTCTAAAGAAAGTAAATGGGATAATAAAGAAGGAGGAACCTAAAATCATGAGCAGAATATTGCATCTTGGGGGCAGTTGGGTGTTCCGCTTGGACAATGATCCCAAACACTCAACAGTGTGTCAAACGTGGTAAATGAATGGATCAATCATGCTAGAACTGAGGTTTTGGAATGGCCTTCCCAAAGTCTATGGGGTAGACCTCTACAGGGTATTGTCAAGAGGAAGATGAGAGACACCAGACCAAACAATACAGATGAGCTTGGCTGCTATCCAAGCAATGCAGCACTTTTTGAATTCACGTATGGAAAAAAAAGAGCATTTCTATTATATTAAAAACAAAATTAGAAGTCCTACCCTTTTTCTGTGTTGGTCTAGGTCTTTTAGATATGAAAATGTGTATAAATGTTTCTTGAAGTTTACATTCAGGCTTCTGTTATTTAAATGGATAATTGATGATTTACCCTTCGATTTCATCAGTGTAGTAGCAGCAGTCATTGTTGATGGTGGAGAATGGTTTTTAGTTCCAGTTGGTCATGTTCACTTCCCTTGAGCTATTGTGTTTTTTCCCACAGAAACTCATTTTGAGAATGCTACTTTATGCGTTCCCTCCTCTTTGTCATAACATGACATAAAATGTCAAAAACAGCAGAAAGGTCATGCACATCCTGTTGAAGGTAAATCTTTCATGGTACATCAAATCTGTGATTAATTGCGGAATCGTTTTTAAATTATACTGTACGAGCAACTTCCCTGCTTGCAGCTGCTGACATTTTCATGTCACTTTACTCACATACTCAAAAAAGTACAAAGAAAGGAAGGAGTGTTTGAAGAAAAAAACACAGGAGAGACCAAGTATCAGGACCAAGGTTCTACTATCATCGGAGCAGGTTTGAAAAATTTTACCTTTTTTGCTGCTGATATAAATGTGAGCTACAGCTCCTGACTGAGTTGTTAACAGTGGATCATTGCTCTTCACTGGAACACTTAGTATTTCCTTTTTGCCCAGAGACTACCTACCTTGAATTCATCACTGCTCCCTATTTCACACTATCCCACATCTCCTTACCCTTTCATAAACCTGAAAAATCACCACATCTCCCATTTTGGACTCTCCCTTCCCCCTCCTATCCCAGTAATCCTGCCTGGACTGAGAACACACACACACACACACACACGCACGCACGCACGCACGCACGCACGCACGCACGCACGCACGCACACACACACACACAGTACCATTCACCCTACATCTCTGGACATTTACCAATGCTCTCTATTCAAATGACTTTTAAGAACAAGAATTAAGTTACGCTACAGGTTCAAATTCATAACTGAGACCAATAACATGTTTACAGAGAATACACATCATCCAGTGATTAAACATAAACCTTTATCCAGCTCAACATTTCAGTGTGTGTCTAACCTATGTTATATGGTAATAAACTACGAGAGACATTACATGATATATTTTTGTAAGTTATTTATACTTTGGTTTTTTTAATCCTTGTCACAAATGTCAGTGTTAAATCTGCATGGCTTTACAAACTCAATTTCATATCAGTTAACACAAATTTAGAATAAATAACTGTTTCCCATTGGTCCAGATTCAGTCAATGTCAACATTTAGTCATGATGCATAACGGTAAAATAATTTAAATGTAGAATTCATTGAGGTCCATTCTGCTGAATAAACAAGATATGTTTGCACTATCTGTTCAAAACCATATCAGTCTGTGATTACACTGAATGAAGCTGTCGTGTATGTATAAACAGCAAAAGGAATGTGGATTTTATAAATGTGTGAGAATGGAAGGCACCCTTGATCACCCTGTAAAGACACCCTGGTTTTGTGGTGAGCATATTTGTGTCTTTTTACAAAGTAAAGTCAACTGATGAGAAGAAGACCTGAAGAAATATGTGACAAAGAAAGAGGGATAGGTGTTAAGTGTGTTTGACTGGAGTCACAAAACAGCAGTTTACATCCAGTCTGTAGGAGGTAGTGTGTTCTGCTGCACTGCCCCCATATTACTACCCCGGCCATTAAACAGAGCTCGGCCAAAACATTAGCAACCGCTCAGGAATTAATTGAATATAAGCTTGTTCAGCACATGCTGTGCTGAAGCTCAAATACACACACACACACGCACACACTCACCACAAAAATATGTGCTTACAGTACCAGGATCATAACTCATGTCCCTTCCTTTGTAGTATTGTATTCATGTATGATAAAGTATTTCTGTCTGTCATAACTATCAATTATATCAACATAGGCCCCACCAAAGTAATTGCTTGCCCAAATAATGCCACAGAATTGTTTGATGTGATCAGACGTGAAAACAAGCTTTCAGAAATGAGACAGGTTGTCAAGAAGCCACCTGTTTATTGAGATTATCCTCTTCATTTTACAATTAAGACAAATGTGAACATACAATTTCTCTAATGTCTCTATTAGCAGACCACAGAGGAGAGTGTAATAACTCAGGCTGTGAATGCTGGTCTGAGGAACATCACAACATAATTGACAGTAGTCGATGTGAAAGTTAAGCAATTCACTATGAAACATCTCATTATTACCTCCTGATGAGCCTGAATAAGTAATCGGAGATTTTCAGGGAGATCTGGTTTTGATTTGACCACCTTGGTTATCCTCTTGTCTAATTTACTAAAGTGAGAGATGTGCTGGGTGAACACAAGATATTTTGGTGTCTGTGATGGGAACTGCAACTTGGCACAACTATACTAGAACTAGTGCTGCACTATATACCTTAATATAGTGCAGCACAGTATGCTACAGTTCACTCTTTGAATCAGGAGAGCCTGAAGGGTTTGTGTACTTTGCAGCCATTAGACTTAGGTGTTGACAAAGCAAAAAACGGAAAATGACTCATATCCCATTATTCGTTTTAAAACTAATAAACGGGAAATTACTTGTTGTTGACTTGTCCTGTGCGATATAGCCGTGGCACAATATAGCCGTGGCACTGACTGACCACTTTGGCCTCCTACGAAGCTTTTCTGAGAGGAATGTGCGCCGGTGGTGCTCTGAGCAGGGACTGTCCAAGAAGGATAACTGCCCTGACAGACGACTGGAAGGCGAAGTTGCGAAAGCAATTGAAGAGGTAGGTCAATCTTTGTCACAGAAAGATCAATGAAATAAAGGATGATAAATTCTTCACAGCATTTTGTTTATTTACTTTGGAACATAAACACTGGCTACGCATGGGCTGGGTTCATGAATGGGCCCATTCATGAACACAGTATCTAATATCAGTTAACGAGTTGTTTCTTGTTGTTCAGATTCTGATTTTGATGCGAACGAGTCATTGCAAAGTACTGCAAAGTACACAGTCCTTCAAGGAACTTGAGATACCTTCCCACTTGGGGGGTCGATCCTGAGGGATATAAATATAGCAATATTTGTTTACTGTTTGATA
The DNA here is from genome assembly GCF_904848185.1 of Acanthopagrus latus. Taxonomy (NCBI): domain Eukaryota; kingdom Metazoa; phylum Chordata; class Actinopteri; order Spariformes; family Sparidae; genus Acanthopagrus; species Acanthopagrus latus. The sequence continues at coordinate 1,595,514 of NC_051058.1, read as the reverse complement.
AGAACAACAGTATTGAAGGTAATGAGGGTGTGAGAGTTCCCGGCAGAGACTTCACTGAACTTTCTCCCAGAAAACAGCCTCCTTCCCCACGAGTAAGAGAGTAAGACGGGGTCCTGGTTTCTGATGGTGATTATGTAATTATGTCATTTAGTGCAAAAAAAACTTGTATGGTGGGTCGGGATACATGTTGGCAGATACATGTTTAGATTGACAAGTGCAAACCGGAGGAATCATAGAAAAACTACACAGATGTCAAAGTGTTTCGTCACACCTCTTTTAGTTCTGCAGCAATTCACACAGCATGCCTCAGCTGCTTGGTTCAGTGTGAACACACAAGGCTGGAGGAATGGCAAGCCTTCACTGTAGAGACAATGCAGAGTCTCTGGATTCTTCAGGTGTCTCCTACATGTCTTCTCTGATTTCCTCTCTCACACACACAAACATATTGTCTTCAGTCTAAACATCAAATAACATTCAGACTTTGTGTGTACAGGTTTTACACTTATAGTCTCCACATTTAGGTATTGTTCTCAGTTATAGCTGTGGGGTACTTCTTAAATATTTCCATTTTATTTTATACTCCATCACAATTCAGAGGCAAATCCTGTACTTTTTTATTCCACAACATTTTTTTTTTTTTTTAAAATTACACTTAAGCTCCTGGTTAGTATCAGCTGAACTCAACTTACATTCAGTCGTGTCTTGTTTTCATTTGAACAGTCTTACAACTCTCATCTGATATTTAAGTCATTGTGTATTTTTGGGAGAAACATGTTAATGAAAATTACATTTATATTACTACTACAGCTACTACTAATTCTAATCTAATTATTACATAGGTTCACAAATGCCTCTGTTTATTATACTGTTTATCATATTATTTACTTGCTCAATGTGTGATTTGTATTTGTGAATGGGATTTCTCTTTTGTATTTGTAATATTCTTTATACAAACAGTCTTCATACAAAACATTTATGAAACGTCAATAATTGTAATATAATAATAATGGTAATAGTAAAAATGTATTATTATATATAAGTAAGTTGAAAATTGAACTTGAAACCTGTCTGAGTGGTTCCTACAGGACCTTCTCCACAGGGAAAAGTTTCCTCCACAGCGGTAATGGTGAGGAAACCCAGAAGGTTCCTCAAGACTACTCTATTTATAAGCATGTACATTATATACAAGCCGGATCGTTTGGCTGAGTGAAAAGGGTCATTCCCCAAATCAAAGATACAGTTTTAAGCCACGTTTCATCACATCTTTTCAGCTGAAGTGTTCCTGAGGAAGGATCCCTTCCAGACGGAGGGCTGAGCCACAGCTGATTGTGACCTTTGACCTTCCTGTGGAGGGGTCAGCAAAGGAGACAGCAATCACCAGAATCACATTATTATGTTTCAGAACTGCAGCATGTACACACATGTAGGCAACACATAATATATAGCTTTAGTGTCTACCACATATCTCTAGTATCTATACAGCTGCTGTAGTCATTATCTCCTTGTTTGTTAGTTGCTGCAGTTGGAGTGAGCAAAGCTTCCCCCTGATTAACAATCACAGGAGACCTGCTTATTTTCACACTTCTCTTTGATTCATAATCTGCAGATGAGGAGTCAGTGCAGGGTCACAAAGTCTTTTCATGAGTTATGAGAGTATTTAGTGGGTACTATGGAGTCATTAGTGCTGGCTAATCACCACAGGTGTCTGTATGAGTCTGCCCTGTGGGTGAGGTTAATTACAAGTAAGAAGGCCTTGGATTCCGGCAGGAGTCCCGAGGGGGGTGGGGTGTGGGGAATGAAAGCGGTAGACAAGGGGTCAAAGGTCAGAGACCTGCTCAGGGCAACTTCTACTGTAACTCAATTCAGACTAATGGTCAAGGGAGAGAGCTCTCTCACACACACACACACACACACACACACACACACACACACACACACACACACAGTCTGGTATGTGAGAAAATAATCAGTATTATTAATTCAAACAAATGTTTGTTTGTTTTTTTTTAATCGTGAAGTGTACAAAAAAAAATCAATAAACAAATGATATTAAAGAGTAAAAAAATAAATAAATTGAAGTTCTATGTGTATCCTGATTCACAGGGCCTGCTGCAGTCTACTAAAAAAAGAGCCTTACAAACCGTGAAGAATGTGCTCTGTGCATTATACCGAGATTCTGAGACACTATAACACATTTGATCTTTTTATAATAACCATTTTTCAGAGTAGTAAGCATCCCTGTCTAAATTCCACTCACTTCCATTGTATTAGCACTGGATTAAATCATCTCAAAACCTGGGCAGAAACAAGCATAACTACAACGTTGCACTCAGTATGGGGCAGATCTCGGTCAGGTGTGTCAGGGTGACTGAGGCTTTTCTTGGTCACTTGTGGCCCCTACCAGATGAGCAGTCAATGGTGGCATACCACGTTTTTCAAACATATTATGCATCTGAAAAATGCAACCACAAGCGGTTGCATTGCAGAGGTGAAATCAGGTGTGTTACAGTGGAAGAGCATATAATCATAAACATGCACATGAAATATTGGGATGACAGGTCCATGCAAGATTTATGGTGGACAGATACAGTACACACATCCACACACGACCAAGCATATGATTTCCCTTCTTTTACAAAGTTTCAAAATACATTAACATTTCATTCGTCACATTATATCCAGCCCTGGTCTTTACAGTAATTGATGTTGTGGCATATTTGCATTGCTTTGACAGTTTTAAGTTTTTCACAAATAGACTGAATTTGAGTATGAAATTATATTATGCCGTTTTGGAGGTATGCACTCTACTGATTGCCATTCAATTGCATCTGTGTGTTTCAATCATGATTATGTTGTGAAACTGTTGCTTGCAAGATAAGCTGCTAAGATGGTACCGACTTATCAGTGCCTCTGCTATTTCTCACAATTCTGCAGGCATGCTTTATGTATATGGAAAATGTACATAAGGATGGGGGACTAATATTTTATCCAGCTGATTCTGCATTAACCACAGTGTGCACCAACAATCACCAGGTGGCACATATGAGCAGTCCAGACTGCAGTGGACATCTAACAACCCAGTGTCACTCCATTGTTCGTGTATGCGACGTGTTCAGAACCCCAGCTGATCAGTTTGCTAAAAGATAAAGTTGCTATGCTGGTCTCATGAGTGATTGTTTATCCTCATCGACTGATTCAAATTCATGGTAAACAACCAGGATGTGGTGGATCATTACTGTGTTGGGAGACAAGACCAAACCAAAGTTACACAGAGAAATGTCTGTTGTGTGTCATCTGTAGTTTTTATCCATGCTAAATAACATGTCCTTCTTATCGCCGGCTTATGTGATTGGTCAATTCAACGTGTAAAAAGTCCTGTTTACTCTTTGACCCCTCCTGAATGTAATAAATATAATGACTGTGGGAATAATGACACTGTCATATTTGTTTGTTGATAATTGGATTAAATATAATAAGTTTTAAAATGTTATTTTGGGTAAATTTGCTGTTATATGGCTCTGATAATAAAGAAAGAATAGATTAATCAAAAAAATAATTAAAAAATAAAATAAAGTTAGGGGTTAGTTTATTGCACATGAATCTTACATCTTGCAATATAAACTGTTTCTAGATATCAATGACCTTTATTGCTCAATAACAGGTAAAAATAGAATCAAAGACGTAATACAAGTAAGACTTGCGGGGGCATTTCAGAAGTTCAAGACTTGAGCTTGTGAAATGTAGTAAATAGAAGAGAGGCATTGTCTCCTTCATCCGTTTCCTGGGACAGGGCCATGATAAGAACATGTTTTTCTTCTTCACATCCTGTGTGTGTGTCTGTGTGTGTGCGTGTCTGTGTGTGTGTGTGTGTGTGTGTGTGTGTAGCAGACAGCAACAGCAGGGCCAGGCCAGGAGGGCTACTGTGACTACACACCTAATTAACATTATGTGGACCTTTTTGTTAATTTATAGGGCCATCGTCTAACAGGTCTCCCCCACAAGTTGCATTGTCACACTAGCCCCATAAAGAGAAATGTCCCACAAAGCAATGTCACATAACCAAACAGCAGTAACATTGTAAATATTACTGTCTTTGGCAACTTATATGAGGAAAAAAATACCACAATTATATGTGGAATAACATCTGTCCTCCTGCCTGTCTTACCAACTCTTCGTCACATTTATAAACAATCAGCAGCTACATAGGCATAGATTAACAGAGGACACCAGGGAAAACAAAACACCACAGATCATCATGACGTTTACCATCATGCCTCTTTAGCCCCAGCTGCTTTGTTCTTTGTGAGCAAACAACGGTGGAGAATTGGTGAACACTAATGCTGCATCTCTGTGTGAAAAGGGCTACTGAGAGCAGGAGCCTTCTATAAACAATAGTGCAGGTGTGTGTGCGTATACACACACATTTATATAGCTAAATATTTTACATATACCAACTTGGCTTTACTGTACTGTGATTGTTGCTATATATTATTGTCAATGTCATTATTTCTGTAGTTATAATAGTAACTAACGGATGAAAAAAAACTACCAAGAGGTAATTTGAATGTCTACAAGTTGGCCCTACATGTTTTGTAAACGCAATTTTACGGTCATCAATATCCGTGTTATTATCAATTGAATATTATCAATATTCATTTCACAAAGCAGAGCAATAGTGCTGAACAAATGAATGCAGTGGAATATATAGCCTGTGTTTCAGCTTATGAACAGTCCCCAGTTTTCCCAAAATTGTTTCTTAGGAAAGGGCCATGGCCAGGTGTATGCCTAATAAATCCTCTTAATGTAAAGCCCATGACAAGATTCAAGATTTAAAGGTTTTTATTTGTCACATACTCATACAGGATGTGCAGTGAAATGTTTTTGTGACATGTACTGTACTTCTGTGCTCAATTGAAGTCAAAATGCTAATACAAATAAATAAAATAAATCAAATAATAAAATAAATAAATAAATAAATGGGTAAATAAAATAAAATAAAATAAAATAAAATAAAAATACAATCAAAGTGACACAGTGACTGGAGCACCTCCTTGATATGATGGGCCAGCATTTTCTAATCTGTCCTTGCCACTGAGAGAAATTTCTTGTACAGCTTGCTAATGAAAACAAATTTCAGGTTTCCCAGGAGCTCAAACATTCCCCTGGATCCATCCCAGCTTGTGGTGACACACCAAGCCCATGCTTTTTCAAACAGAACTCTAAATGTCATTGCTACAGCATGTTGTCATTTCATATTTTTCTCATTTCTTCTGGTATTTGTGTGCAAAAACAACACATTCAGCACATGATATAGGCTTTATGCAGACTGAGCTCATTTATCTTTAAAAAAGAGCCTTAGCCAGAGTGTGGAAAAGTGTCAATAAGTCAACAAGAAGTTTTATTAATTCTTGTCCATTGACTCATTATTTGCCACAGTAATTTATTTATTTGTGCATTGATTTTGAGCCTTGTTCATCATCTGCTGCATTTGACATAAAATGAAACAGCCATACCGTAAGTGTTTTACAATAATCATGCTATTGGATATGATGGGGGAGCTCTCACAAAGTGAGCACAGAGACCTAGTCGGCAATTTTGTAAAGTGGTGTGGGGAGAACCACCTGCAGCTGAATGCGGTGAAGACAAAAGAGATGGTGGTTGACTTCAGGAGGAACAAGCCCCCGCCCGTTTCAGTCTGCATCGATGGGACATTGACATTACAAATACCTGGATGTGGTGCTGGACAGTAAACTGGAGTGGACCATAAACATGGAGGCGGTCTCCAAGAAGGGCTGTTGTAAGGTGAGGTGCAGCAAAGCATGGTGGAAGATAAAACATCACACAATGATTTCTACATCATTCAGTGGTTATCCTAATTAGCTATCATGTCATCACACATCCATTATCCAATCAAATCTGAGAACACACCTTCTCATACACCACATGAAAAGACTACTGGTGAGGTGCGCTTCCTCCTTCCACACCAGCACAAGATGGCTACCACAAAGGACTCCAAGGTTATTACTTTGATCACCTGCAAGTCTTTTATATATGTTTTGAGTAATTAACTTCCTCCTTCTTAAAGTACATTTTTTTGTATTAATCAAATGTCATTGGAAATATAATTTAAATAAATAAAACAGAAAACTGCATGTGAGTGTTATTCCACCTTTCTGAACAAAATGGGTTTAGCAACTCGTGAGGGAGCTGGTGCTACGTCCTGAGGAGGCTAAGGTCCTTTAATGCCTGCAAGCGGATGCTCCAGATGTTTTATCAGTCTGTTGTTTTTTGCGAGCACCATCTTCTTCGCTGTGGTGTCCTGGGGTGCAGGCATCAAAGCAAAGGATGCAAATAGACTGAATAAACTCTTCAAAAAGGCAAGATTTGTTGTTGGCTGTGAGCTTGTCACCCTGGAGGAGGTGGTGGAGCAGCTCTGGTGGTCGCACTGCTAAGCTTTATTAGGTTACTTTATAATTGCTTTTTTGTTGTTTGTGAGGATAATTTTAGATGTTGCTTTTTGTTTATAGCCAGTGCTATTTACAACACCAAGATCTAGTTTGTAGGCTAACAAAATATAGGTTTGTCCAGTGGCAGGTTGTCATGGAGCAGATGCATGATTGCACATTATGTGCAATAAAGTGAGCCTTTAGATCGTCCTGAGTAACAGACTAATATCCAACCATGATTTTCTGTTTATTAATGTGCTTCCACAAATGCTTTTTGATCTGGACTGAGTCAGTGAGGAAATAAAACAGCATTTATGGTTCATGAGGGACGAGAGTGAAGAATGGCTGAGACAGACACCATTCACTCTAAAGGGTAAGTATCTACCGTTATCTTTACACTACTGCACGGTGTAGCAGGTGAGCAGTTTGGTTTATTCTGTCCCTCACTTTTTCTTGTCTTTCTTTCCTCTTCTACATTTCATGTTCTTGGTCAGAAGACCATTCATCTTCCCACTGGGGGTAAAACCACTACAGCCTTTACCAGGACAGAAAAATGCATGTCATGTCAAATAACAATGTAAAACAGACTGGATATATGCTGTATTCCCTGTGGGAGAGTCACAGGAACTAAACACCAACACTTGCCCATTTCAATCTCACTCCCACTAAACACTATCTGACACTGCTGCCTTGGGAGGGAAGGGTTAGTATCTTTTGATTCATGCACCTAAGGATCAACTGTATATTCAGAGTCTGCAAAAAGTATTGTCTGGGCATCGAGTGACACACAGAAATTCACACAGGAATGAACATCTTACAGTAAGGATGAATATTGTTTATAAGTAATGTTGTTTGGTTTTCTGTCCAATATGAAAGCTGTTTTTTGTGCAGAGTTGGCATTCTCTTGTGTACAGTGCAGCTAGGCAGTATCAGCGTCCTCCTTTCCTCTTCTTCCTCTTCCTAGACTACATAGAATTGTTAGATCACACAGTGTTAATTATTTACTTTTCAATTCAAACTTCAGAGAGAGAGAACAAAACCCCACCCCATTTCATTTCATCAAATTGCAAATGATTAAGTACAGGTAGCCTACAGTTAACACAGTTAGCCTACATTTAGCACAGTTTCGAAGTGAACAGATCTTGTTGATCTAAACTGATTGTTGATTCTCAGTCTAATGGTTGTTCTCTCCAAAACATGTCAGCATCATTTCATTGGTACTGTCCATGATTGTGAATGCTGCCAAACATGTATGTATAGAGCTTAAAATCAGGACCAGTACAATTTCTGAACATGGAGGCACCTGGCCAAGTAAATGAACAGCCTGCTCGAGGAAGACGAAGAGGAGTAAGGGTGCGTGGTGGTAGAATAGGGGGAAGAGACTGAGGAGCATGAAGACCCCATGTTGTCCCGGATGAAATTCGGTTCACACTTATAGACCATGTTATCAATCATCACCTCACAATGGTGGAGGCAGGTCGTGGAGTGCAGCCTAATGTGCCCCGCTCTACAGTCTCCTCCATCATCCAAACCTTTGGCAGGGAAAACAGGTATGTACTCAGTCAATGATGGAATATTGTATGTTGAATAGGACAGGACACTGTGCACAAAGCAAGAGATATATGTATTTACTCATTTACCTATTCAAACTGCAACAGGAAACTGTATCTTATCATTATAAACCTTACTTTGAAGAATACAACATATGGTACATGTACCCCAGGTTTGGAACCACTGGAATAGTGGCCAGTTGTATATTGAACTTGTCGAGGAGAACATAGAACATTCCTATTTGATTTTCTGTTACTCTAGTGAATGACTCTTCTGTATGATTGATTTGATGATTTTTTTTTCACTCTATTGTAGAGAATAATGGTATTGGAAGGAAACAAACTCCTGACATACTTGTGTTTGTGGATGAAGCTGGCGTCAACCTGGCCAAGGGCTGAAGACGTGGCAGTAATATTATTGGCCAATGGGCCACGGTGGATGTCCCAGGCCAGCGTGGGGGCAATACAACTGTGTGCTGCCATATCTGAGAATGGTGTGGCCACTCCCATCCCCAGTCTTGGCCCATACAACACACTGAAGCTTCTCATCTTCTTGGACCACCTTCATTTTGATTTGATCCCTGAAAATGAGAGAGGTCTCATTGTGTGGGACAATGTGAATTTCCACCTTCGACTGCTCATCAGGGCCTGGTTCATTACTCATCCAAGGATGGTCATGGTGTTCCTACCACCTTACTCTCCTTTCCTCAATCCTATTGAGGAGTTTTTCTCCATTTAGAGGTGGATAGTGTATAAGCATCAGGCTCAAATTCAGTGGTCCCTGCTCAATGCAATGGACGCTGCGTGTGATGATATTACAGGAGATCAGTGCAGGGGATGGTTGCGACATGCATGCTGTTTCTTCCCCCGTTGCATCACAAGGGAGAATATAAGCTGTGATGTGGACGAGAATTTGTGGCCAGACAGACAGCACCATGTAGATGGCAAGGAGAGTGAGGAGGACGGCCAGGAAGGCGAGGATGGTGGCCAGGAGAGGGAGGGTGAGGACAGCAACCAGTGAAGAAATGTTAGTTTTGAATCTCCAGCGTTTACAGTTTTTCTCAGTCGCTTTGGTGCTTTTCTCACATCACTATTAACATTTGCACAGCAGTAAGTGTTAGTTTCTCAAAACAATTAGTGCAAACTGCAAAACCAAGTGGATAACCTGCAAAAGCATGTCACTTGCTCAAAATGGATAGTCCAGTCCTCAAAAGCACGTATTCATGTCAATGAAACGGCCAGTGGTTAGAACTCGGACACACTACTTTCAACCTTATTGCATTGTTTGCAATCACCATTGAACCAATAAATAATGAATAAATGGCTTCCTCTTGCTGCAGGGTAAAAAGGGGCCCTCTTCCACCTCTGCGAGGTTGTCTTTCAATCCTATGTGGTGCAGAGTAAAATTATAGTAACGTACAGTAAACATGAGATATTATGAGATGCTGGATTACTGTCCAATACTATACATACCTGTTCTCCCTACGAAATGATTGAATGATCGAATTCACAGTGGTTCTTCCGACATTTGGTTGCACTCTCCGACCAGCCGCAGCCATTGTGAGGCCATGATTGACAACATGGTCCAACAAACTAATTTCATGAGGAATCTGCCTATGTAGTTGGCCTCTTTTCCCTCTTCCCCTGTTTTGTCCCCTTCCCTTTCCTCCACGCATCCTCACCCCTCTTCCACGATGCTGACCTTCCATTTCTGTGTCACAGAATTGTAGAGATGGTACACACAATGTCTTGCTCGATTCATATATGCTTGTTGAGTGACTGTGAACGAGTGGCTTGTCATTGGTTACAACTAATACTTCACACACCTCCTCGTGAGTGAAAGCTGAAGTTCACCTGAGAGCAATAGTTCAATTTAGGAGACATTTCCAGAAAAAAAAAAAAAAAAAGACAAAGAAAGGTATACAATTTGCTTGACAGAATTTGATAACTAGTTCAACAATTTTCTATGTAATGACTGAAGCAATGAAATACAAACTATTAGTTTTACTGGGAATGACTATTCGGCATCCATACGTATAGTTCATTTTGACTGACATGACATAAGCAAATGATAATGTTATGAAACAGTAGAAAATTACAAGAAAGCAACTGATACATCTCCAAAAGCATTTGCAATGTGTATTTACAGCACTGTAGGCTACATACAATTTTCCTTGTTTTTTTTTTTGTTTTTGTTTTTATGTTTATATTACAGTATATTGTGTTGCATACATTTTCTTTTAACTCTGGTTAAAATGGTTACAATTTCCTTGGCAGTATGAATGCAATGTGTGATGTCAAACCTACTCCTACTGTAAAATCCTATCTTTTTTTTTCTCTTTTTTTTTCTTTTAGTTTTCTACACAAATGTATTCTGTTAGCTAGACAAAAAATAGTACTGTAACCAATGTCAGTGATGGACTAGGCTAAGACTGAGAGGTGGACATGAGGGATATTTCAATGGTCCTCTGCCATAGTGACAAAACATCTAAACATTTTGACTTGCAGTGCTTACACAATGCCAAAGGGACAATGCATTTTGGGGGCACTGACTATTCATATGAGGGAGGAATTTAGTTTTGACACATGAGTGAACTGTTTTGGGAGAAATATGAGCTTTTGCAGGTGAACCATGGTGTTGTGCTGAACCGTAAGACGGTTTTGCCAAATGATCTTTGGGTTTTGAGAATGTAATTTCTGTTTCAAGAAATGAGCCAAACCAATGGAGAAAAACTGTAATATGTTATTATTATTATTATTTCACCCACCATCACCCCGTCCCTGTTAATCAGAATGATAGTTCTTATGACCTGCCCTGTCCGATCAGAGGACTGAGATCCGTGTGCCACTGCGCTCCTCCCCCTCTATTTCTTACAATGTAAACTTTTTCAAGATTTTAATGTCCTTTATTTCTCAATAACACATAAAAATAGAATAAGAAATGGGGCCACGGTCAAATACAATTTTGTGTGTGTGTAGCAGACAGCAGCAGCAGGGCCAGGCCAGGACTGCTGCTGTGACTACACACCTAATTAGCATTACAGTGGACCTTTTTGTTCACTTGATGAGTTATTGTCTGCTAGCTTAGCCGGATTGCAGTTGTAAAGTGAGCACAGCTTACTTACACCGGAGATTTTCAAAACTGGAGAAATCAGAAAAACGGTTAAAGCAGTCACATTAACAGAGTGTTACACTACATACATCCACTTCCTGTGGAGTCCACCAGCCAAAATACAGACAGTGCCATTCTGCCACCTCCATTACCTAACTAGCTATGAGGTACCCGAGGTAAATACCTTGGTTACTATTTCCTGGGTTTTTTATTTTTTTTAATATAAAAATATACATTTTACAAAAAAAACATATGAAAATGTAATTCATGGAAAGATCACAAATTATATTAACTGTTACAGCCGACAATCAAGAGTTGTGTTTCTAAAAAAACCAAAATAAAAATAAATAAATAAATAAAACATTCTTTGAACCCTCTGGAGACAGAATCCAGCCAGCCCTCCAAAAGGTCAATAATATATACAGTATCTGAGAGTGTGCAAAAGTTAATAGAAATCCAGTCAACAACATTATATGATTGTGTATTTGTGTAATTGCACAGTTTCAAATACTGTTTATTTTACTTTTTATTCATAAATAAGTGCTCTTTTCTTTTTTTTTTTTTTGCTTGCGTGCTTTGCATGCTCACATGGTTTGTACCTCACTAGTTTCATAACGCTGGTTATGGCCCTGGCCACCGCTGGTAAAATCCTGTCATCATGATTTTAGTTACCAAATGCAACCCCTCCTTTTACTGTAGCAGCATCACCGACGTAACACAGCAGCAAACACGTCATGTGAAAGAAGAGACATCTCTAAATCTTCACACAGACATTAAGGTGGATGGTTGGGTTAAGCACTGTCCCCTAGCTGGAGGTGGTGCTGTGCAGCGACTTTGATAAGTACAATGGTAAATAGTTACAGCAGTAAAAGCAGTGTTTTCTATAAAACAGAATGACTCAATGTAGCGTGGGCTTTGGGTTTGTAACTTTGCAAACAGGTTACATGCACAAAAAACAAATAACAAATGAAAAGAGAAATGAAAGGGACATATTCAAAGAACTTTATATCCCTCATTTAAGTAAAAGTAAATTAAGTCTCAGTACTGAGTTAAATCTGTTGATAAGAGAATATTTTTGCAGGTGCTCTGTCTTCCATGTTAAACTAACTAAAAACTGTGCAGTGACTTTGTCTTCCAAGCCATTTGAGCCCTTGCCTCCCCTCCCTAGTCCCTGCAGTCTCTTGCAGCATGACTGACTGGCTGACAGAGAAAGTGCTGATTACAGGTTATCATCTCCAGCAAGGGTGATTAGTGGAGGTGCAGAGCAGCCCAGAAGCCAGGCTCGTCTGGGACCCTCTGAGGATGATCAAGGAGGGCCACAGAGCTTGACTACCAGCACAACCGATATCCAGCTGCCCTCAGGCACAAAGTGGATCAACCTCTCATCACTACTCCATCTCCTCCAACAGTACCATGGAGAGAGGGTAGAGAGGGCAGAGAGTGAAAAAGGTAGTTTTCAGTTGGGATTGAGCAAAATCATGGTTCGTGGTGTTTTTCAAGGCCAAATCAGTACCAGAACGTTTGCACTGAAGCCATTCTAAATGCTTTTTAATTTCAAGAATAAGCAAGACCCTTGTGCTTATAATAAATTCTTATGATGTGACTGACAACATCTAAAGGGAAACCTATTTATAGCTGTTCTGTATGAACATGCAGTTGAAAAACCAGCAGTTACAGTATAAAGAGGGGTGTTCTTTATACATGGTGATCATTCAAATAAGGATGAGAGAAGTTAAAATCTTTCCTACTGTACTTTCCCAACTCCACACACCAGGGATCTCATTTATAAAACTCCGTAGAACATATGTATGTACAAATGAGAAAATTAATGGATGCCAAAAAAGTTACAAGTTATAATACCTGGCGAATAAATACCAAATCATTTTGGAAATGTGCACACATGGCTCAGGCTCATATCCCACCCATTCCACACCCATCTTCAACCATAAATGGTCAATGCAAAGCACCTTATCAATGTCAATCATAGAAATGAGCCAGCAGATCAATAGCTCTCTAATGTGAATCATGGCCACTGCCGAGAGAAACAAAGGAAATGCGTTTTTCTAGCATAAAAAAATGGTTCTGTGGCTGAGGTGGAGGTTACAAAGCACTTAGTCATTCTGTCACTAGGTTATCCTGTCGCAATGCAAGGGCAATTAAAGTCTGTGCATCCATCATGCACCATTACACACCAGTGGCACTGCAGTATTTCTATGTTTACAGCAATCAGACTGAATGCTTTACACCCACCAAAGTGTTCGTGACAACCATTATACATATGATGATTCCTCACATTCAGTTTCTCTCTGTCTACAATTTATCACCTCACCGTATGTGTCAATAATTTGCCCCATCTCCAAAATGTTCACATGCATGGGTCAGAGTTAACTTACAGTTGTGCACATTCTCCCTTAAGTTTGTCTTCATAGAAGGCCCTGTATGGTGCATACGCAACATTTATAAATGGGACCAGTGGTCATTATTTCAGCCACAGATCTTGCTCAATTTGGAGCTGGCTATTTAACATAATAATTCTACCTGGATGTCTCAAAATCAGAAAATTTGATAAATAGGTTTGTGGGAACATTCCGAGAGAAGAGAATACATTTTTGGGGATAAAAAGATGATGTGTTATATTCTGTGTTTTTGTATTCAGCCCTTGTTAACTGACACTTTTGTTACCCTGAGGGCTCCTGAAAGTAAATCAAAAAATGAAACCTCCTTACCTAATTTGCGGCACCCATTGGCGCCCTTCCCTGATGTTCTGCCTTGAAAATAAGAAATGAACAAAAAAGACAGACAGAAAGAATAACAAACTTTGCATTCCTGTTTGTCACAATCCCATATTCTGTGGTAGATTTTTGCGTCTTGTGCTGTGTTTGCTTTCTGTTATGCATGCAGAGGTGCACTGAGAGGCTGGGTGGAGTTTGCCGTCACTGGAGCTGATGACACACGTGCACCTGCAGCAGGCTGGCAATCAGCACTCGCTGATAAGCCCCGCTCACCTCGCTATCTGCTGCCAGATGATTATATCAACCAGACTTGGTATACAGCTCAGCCCGAATAGCCTTCTAGTGATCTACTAGTGCTTTGTTGTGCTACACTGCTTTGTTCTGCCTGCAGTGTCCACCTGCGATCCAGCTCTGCCTGTGACTCCGCTTTCCAGCAACCCAGCTTCCTGCACCTCTGCAGCAGACAGTCTACCCTGCTCTCACCTGGCTTACCACCACTGATGGGCAGCAACGCTTTAGAAGTAACGCGTTACTGTAATCCGATTACTTTTTTTTTCAAGTAACGAGTAAAGTAAGGGATTACAATTGCAAAAATAGTAATTAGATTACTGTTACTTTCCTGCAAGCACACTGCGTCACTTAACCGTGATTCTGTTTTGTGAGACTGTCTCGTGAGTGACAATGATGTATGAGCGGCGCGACGTCAGCGGTAAACACTGACCTGTGTAGTGATCAACAAGAGACAACATGGAGCGGGAGAGAGCAGGACCATGCAGCATTTAATGCTTGGAAGTACCAACATTACGTTGAGTTTGACTCGGTAAAAGGTGACAGAAACATCAACGTCCGCTGTACACTCTGCGTGGGAAGAAAACTTTTATCTACAGTGGAAAATTCCACCTCAAACCTGAGCAAGCACCTAGCAAGCCGGCACAGGAATGTGTGCCGCTGAACTGAAGAAGCTCGTTGCTAGCTAACATTATATTGTCACGTTGCCCAGTTCCACTGTAGACTAGGAATCGTTCCAACGCATCGTAGAAGAAATACAAACCAAAGTATAGTGGTCATATGATTAAATTTTAGATGATGGAATATGCAGGAAGAATAGAATTAGGCTGAAAGGTCTATTGCTTTATGACGTATTCATGTTTTTGAAAAGTAACTTAGAAAAGTAACCAATTACTTTTGAAAATAAGTAATCAGTAAACTAACTGGATTACTTTACTTTCTCCAAGCCTTCATGTGCACAGTATATAACAATGGAGAAAAGAGGAGAAGGAAACGAAATTCCAGCATAGAAGTATGTTGCCTTTTATATCATTAAACATAAGACAGTGTTGAATAAAGAAGTTTAATTTGTACTAGCTAGCTTAATTTGGAACAAAGCAAAACTAACTACTAATGCTAGATAATGAAGCTATGTTAGCTGCTAAAGATGTTTTTGAATCATGTGAATGTCAAAGCTGTTAACCAGACAGCAGCACAGTCAGCGAATTAAGTTAACTGCTGCTGCTACTGTTCAGTGTCCGTCTGCCTACTTGGATTTGACATCGTGCTGAAATTCGCTAACCAGTATGGTTAAATAATTACACATATTGTTGGGCATGTGTGACTATCTAATTGTACTGCAAACTCCTTTTATGTTACAAATGCATAATCACAAGTTGGTAATACTTTGTTTTGTTGACCCACTGGTGCCAATAGTAGTGTTCAAGCTGTAGCAGTTGTTTGTCCTTCTCTTTCTGCTGCAGGTACGTGTTTTTGCTTGCACAG
This sequence comes from Acanthopagrus latus, assembly GCF_904848185.1. NCBI lineage: Eukaryota > Metazoa > Chordata > Actinopteri > Spariformes > Sparidae > Acanthopagrus > Acanthopagrus latus. The sequence continues at coordinate 1,579,901 of NC_051058.1, read as the reverse complement.
TAATAATCAGGCTGATCTATTCTACAACTGTCCAGATGGCCTTCTCCAAGAGCTGCTGGAGAAGGGCCCTTTACTCTGCCATCTACATCACTCTGAAGCATGTAAGTTCAGAAAATTATTTGTTATCTCTGATACATTGCTGTGTCATTATTAGTATTTATGTTGTTACTGCGTGTTAAAGTCAAACCTTGTTGCCAATTAAATGTCAGTTTAATTAAGTAAAGGTTATTTGGTCAGTGCTTACTTTATATCAAGTAGAATGTAGACTCAATATCCTAATTGTGCCTAGGGCACCAACATGGCTAGAGCCGGCCCTGCTACCAACACAAACTCAAATTGACATGGTAATAGTACACATGCATTCATACCAGAAAACAGTATACTTGGTGCTCAGAGTAAGACAGGTTCCAACTTTTCTGGTTACTCAATCTAGTGTTTCACTAATTGAATTAGGCACTTCCAACAGTTGCAGAAACAACCGCACCAATCAGAGTTATGTATAGGAAGGAATAGCGAAATTAGTTTACTGTGCCAGATTCAGGATCTATTTCAAACAACTCCTACATCTCTCACGCACGTCTTTGGCTTTGTAGGCGGCAGTGACATAATTAGAAACTAAATAATTGTTTGCTTCTCTCATGCCATGGTACAAAAAAAAAAAAAAAAAAAATTCAGCAGGAGAAAAGCAACTGTACCCAGCAGGCATGGATCATAACCTAATCAATTAGATGGTAATTGTGATTATAATACTTCACAGTTCACATTCAACTCACAATATCATATATGTTCCAAGCACAGAAAAAATGACAACCTAGTGATGCTAATGATTATGTAACAATGATTGTTTGTTAAATGCGGGAAGATAATGAGAAACTGAAGATGGGAAACTGGAGCGAGTAAGGACAGGCAGTTCAAATGAGACGATGGATTTTTCAGTGCTGAGATGGACAGTGTCCTTTCAAACAACAGAGAGAGTCATAAAAGCAGCTTGCCTGCTTCTAAAAGCTTGAGTGTCGTTAAATCAATAATTCATTTACTTTAATGAGATAAGTACTCGCAAAACTAATTGCACACTGCTCCATTTAGCCCAGCCAGTAAAGGCCTTAATGCAAAATATCTTGTTGCTAGTGTAGCTGGAGGACACAAAGAAAATGAGAAGGGAGATGGATGAATGGAGATGGAAGGTTTGATAAGGAACAGAAAATGTGGCGAAAAGGGAAAAGACCAAGAAGCAGAAAAACAAAAACATGCCAGAAAAGATGGAATGGGAGGAGCTGGAAGGGAAGAGGAATACACTAAAGGAAGCAGAATAACAGTGGTGGATATCTGAAAAGTTCTCAACCTCTGTTCACTGACGACTCTCTGCTTCTCTCCCATTATTCCTGTTGAGACACAGTCAAGCTCCACCTCATCTCTCCTGCAAGGAAGCTCGCTATCACCCACATGGAAATGATTAATTCAGAGTCTGTTATAGGAAAGTCCTGCTTCCGTCACAGTCAGGATGAAGTTACATGTAGTTACTAGTGGTAACAATAAGTGTGATTTACTCAGAAAGGTCCCAGGGTTCCTATGTATAAACCACTACAGGGAGCAAACAGAACTTCAGCAGACTGCATCAGAAATATAACAGGAGCACACCTTCTGCATAAAACTTTGTGTAGATTCATGATTGAGACAGATATAGGCATACATGTTCTTTTAATCCACATTTATATTTAGAGGATTTCTTTGTATTTTCTGGATTTAGAAGCATACATGCACTAACTTCCTCTCTATTCCCATGATTATCTATAAAAATGGAGGTAGGAATACTCTTCAACTTGTGTATGTGTGTGTGCCCGCTCCACACATGATCTAGTGTACGTGTGAGGTACAAATTTTCTCATTCATACATACAGCCCCCGGTGTATCTGTTAACATCTGCCAAATTAATTGAATTCATGGAGTCAACAAGAGAATTGTTGACTTCATGAAAGAGAATTCATGAAGTCAACAGTGACAACAACTACACATTTTCCAAATGCCCTGCATTAACTCCATTCCACCTGTCATTGAGGAGTTTCATGACTGGGTGGATTCTGTCTGCAATAGTGTCGGGTGGATGGTTTGTGCTAAGTGGCATCCAAATGAATACCAGGATCCAAGGTCTCCCAGCAGAGCACTGCATTATAATGAGGAGATTAATGTTACCCATTCACCAGTGGTGTAAGTGCTGTGTCTGATCGGTCTATGTAACTTCAGGGGAATAGCTCAAGCAAAAAAGTTGCCTTTTGCCAATTTAACCTGCATATTTTGGACTGTAGGTAGAAACATAAAAAAACTCCACACAGAAAAGCCAGGACCTTATACCTTTTGACTGTGAGGCAACAGTGCTACCATTGCACCACCATGCCACCCTACAGGGGCAAACTAAATGTAAATCAGCTAAATGGCTGATGCTGTAGAAATCTGGCAATAAATATCAAAACTTGGATTTTATATAATACTCTGATTATCATCAAGGAAGCAAGTCTTTTTGATACTTAATCACACAACATACAGTTTCATAAAGTAATGGTTGTGTAATGGGTAAATATCTACAGGCTATGCACCACACCACGATCACAACACTCCAATGGCAAGTCACCTTCAAATATCCTCACCGTGCATACTCCACATTATTAGTCGTCACCATCTAATTACACAAACATCGCTTTGTCCCCTTTTGATGAAATCACAAGCAATAATCCCCTGCGGCGTCTTGGCAGGGTTTAAAAAAATCACCTTTCTATTTCTGATATTGAGCAGGGATTCTGGAGTGATCAGTCTTCACAGAGATCCACATCTCATAGCTCATCCTGTGTGTCAGTGGGCCTATAATGGATCGTGAGGCGCTGCACCACTGCGCTGACAGGGAGAAATTTCACTATACTAAGTAGATGTGTTCTGCACTTTCACAGCCCTGCTTACACAACAACTGCCACAGATGAATTCCTACGTACAGGTCATATGAGACAATGGCAATCTAAAAACCTGATGTGATCTGGCAAAAAAACGTTTTCTTTTGATTTGATTTTAATATGCACATGAAATAAGTTTAGAGACTGATGTCATCCAAAATGAAATCATTAAACACCCGAAGATTATAAAACTGCTTTTCACAATCACCCTCATTTATTTTAACATTTGTTTAGGCAAGGTCAAAGAAGCTGCAGCTTCCCTGAAACTTTAAGGATCTTTTTTACACCACGTACACACCACAGGGTGTACAGTGAGCTGTGAAGTGAGATGAAAAATGTAAATGTAAAGTATCAGAAACTCATGAAATTGCATATTGTAAAAGAACTTGGACAACACATTTTACACACAAAACTCGTGCTGTTGCTAGCATGAACTCTCCATGTGTGTTACACTGGTGAGGTTTCAGAGTCAGAGTGCAGAAGATGTATATATATATACTGGGTGATCTTCAAGACCCTCTCATTGAAATCCAGTGGCTGACATGTATGTCAATAGAAACTACATTTCTTCCGGAGGTTTCGACAACCAAACCACAGTGCTGATCAATTGGGCCACAAGCCTGGGCATGCAGCTGAGCAAATCAGACCCTCATGTGTCTGCTAAGGGATCCAGCAGTCCACCAAAGACTCCTCAATCACAGTGGATGGTAGGATAGCCTGTCAGCATGCAGGACAAGTGATACATGATGCCCACAGACGGGGCCAGATATGCTGAACGAGGGATGATGAGGATGGACTGATAAAAGACAGGGGTGTTGTCTCTATTGAGGAGAGTGAGTGATGGGTGTATGTGTGTGTGTGTGTGTGTGTGTGTGTGTGTGTGTGTGTGTGTGTGTGTGTGTGTGTGTGTGCGTGTGTGGGCGTGTGTGTGTGCGTTTGCTTGCCTGGACCCATGTTGGTTCCAGAACTGTCCAGCTGATTGATGAATATGGCTTGATGACTCATAACAAGCCTTAACATGATTCAAAGTACAACAGAATAGGACCAAATGACAATAAATGGCAATTTAAAGGATATTCAAATGTTGTATTGTAGGCAACTGGATGTGTTTCAGAGTCATTAAGGAAACATCTCTGTAAGGATGTCTCTGTGAGGACACAGAGTTTAAAAGCCTGCAGCTCCCCTCCAGTTAGCAAAAACTGAAGAAGCCGAGGATGAGAGGTTAAACATCTTCGAGAAACTGAAACTACTTACACATAATTACCATGACCTGGATGACTGATAACCTTCATCCACAAGTTAAAGGATAGGCTAAATCTTTTTTTTCTAATACAACATTTACACACATATATCCCACCATATAATTGGAAAGCATTTTTGGTCGCAGCAATGATCTGCCTTGGCTGTGAACTAATTCCCTCTTAAAGCAATTCAGTATAACTAATGGGGAGATCCACAGTTCTTGTTCTGTGTTTAAAACGTATCCTGAACTTCAGAGGTGATTTTTTTGATGGAGAGACGGACGTGAAGTTTGTCTCCACTCACTTAAAGTATAGTAAAATTGCAGTTGGCTCTGAGCAAGGTCTGTCCATCCAGTGCGAGCTTGATCCGGGATGTTAGGAGGCAACCACGTCTCTGTGAAGATTGCTGAGTAAGCCTGAGTTGTATCTCATCCATTTCATCCTCTTGTGACCGGACATTTGCCAGAATAAGGCTTGGTAGATGAACAGCTCATGGTTCAAGTCCTAGGCCCCAGTTTCTCAACATGCTATTTCCACCACTCGACATATCTCTAGTCAGGGTCAACAATTCACCTCCCCTGCTGAACACAACCCCAGTTAAGCTTGCTTTCCCTACCTGTTTACCCGAACATCCTTGAGGCCAAACAAAGCTCCTAGTTCATGACCTCCCTGAACATCTCCCACACCCAGGTTTTTGCTTCATCTATCTGTGATTGATATCAGATATTCTGCAAAAAAAATTAAAGCCTTGAAATCAGCAAAGCTGTCTGTGACACCAAGATGGTCATCTGAGACTAGCCAACAAGTACAGACAACCATAGAAAGCATTTTGGTCCGTATCTAGACTGAATAGAACATTCAGTTCCCACGTTTGTGTTTGCTGCTGCAAGAGGGATGAGTAACACCCATTCTCTGTCTTATTTTTTTTTTTTTTCACTTTCTGACTCTGCTTCAGTGTGTGTCCGTGTTTGTGCAGTTGGCATGAAACGGCCATGACTCACAGTTGAAGACCCAAGATGTGAAGTCCTGAGGTACCCACTGTGGTAGCTGTCAAACTTCAATCTCTCTCTCTCACTCTCACTCACACACACACACACACTTTCACACCATCAGGGACTTTCTTGCTGTGGGGTAGTGGAGTGTAGACTTGTAAAATATTCAACAGGTTTTGATACCTCCCCTTCCTCCATCCATCCCTGTGTCTGGAAAAAGACATCTCACACACTATGAGAGAGAGATTGGATCGAGTTCGTGCTGCCTTCACTGGGAAAACACTATTGCATGAGTTGGGCCTGACACAAACAGACACACAGACATACACTCAAATCTAAGGAATATGGCATAATATAGCCTGGGTAGACATGAAGTAGGCAACTGTTGTTGAAGCTTTTACCATTCAATATTATAGATTTGCGTTTCATACTCTGCTTTGTGAGCTCCTTTTACATGGTTGAGGCGTTATCTGATGGTCATGGTCTCAACAGCGAGAGTGTAAGAGTGAACATGTGTGTGTGTGTGTGTGTGCGTGTGTGAGTGTGTGTGTGTCTTTTTGGGTTCAGGGATATAAAAACTAGCTCAATGCCTCTTCTTAAATACCCCCGAAAGGACTGTGTCATTGATTTTACGTATGAAACCATCACTGCTGATGAAAAGCCATTTAGTGTGACAACAGTGTGTGTGAAGGCGAGAGAGAGAGAGAGAGAGAGAGAGACAGAGACAGAGAGCGAGCGATGGAAGGAAAGAGAGCTTTGATAGGTGTTCAGATGATCCCTATGGGGAACATTGTAATGGGTCACCTGTTTAACACCAGGCAGCGCATTTAATCATGCTTACACCTTGTGTGGTATTATAAACACAATGAACACTTTAATGTGATGATGTCAACCACATTATCATCAAGATCTTAATGCAGCTGTTTACAGTCAAAATGTAGTTTTTCCTGTGTCTGTTATCATTTTGAATGGGAGATAAATTGAGACAAAGGAAGAAAGATTGGTGAGCTACAGTATCAACTGTTGACATTTTGGCTGATTTCCAGAGGTTGGCAAGATAAACAACGATCACTCTCAGGATGGACCAAGCCTCTTCCACAGGTGAGTAATGATGGATGTGCGCATTTTCTGAATTCAGTAATATTCTGTTGGCCAGACGGCTTGTGTCACTCAGACCTCAGCGCAATATGGATCCATACTTAATTAAAACTGTTAGCAGTGATGAATGGGCCCCTGCTTAAGTTGGTTGCCAGGCGTGTCCCAGCATCCTGACTTCAACCGTTGACCGTTCAACATCCGCTCGATATGTCATATGTTTTGTACAGTGTGAAAGGGGTCAATGTGACATCCTATAACTACTACTGAATATCAGGGTATAAACAGACTGGGATTCCTACTAAACGTGAGGTTTGGTGAAGATTCGACCATGTGTAACTGAGTTACAGCAACTTCCTCTTTAATGGCAATCATTGATATATGCCACGTACCATGGTCACAACCGTCACTGAAAACACAAGCTTTTGATATCTTTGTATCATCAATATAATCAAATTGGAAATTAATCAGGTTTAAGCTGCAGGACAAGTTTGTTAAAGTGCAAATCACCAAAAATGATTCCTTAATTCAAAATGGGCGACTTCCTGTGGGATTTAGGTCATGTCACCAAGAGGCTTTTTTGATACATATGCGTACTGAATTTCACACATGTACAGTAAGTGAATTCAGTCCCAGGGCTGCATTTTGGGGGGGTGCAAGTGAAATAATTCAATTAATGAGTTTATCAGCATGTTAAAGCCCCCCAAAATTGTAATGTATTTGCAATAATATGAACAAATAAATAATAATGAGAGCAATTCCAGTAGGGCCTTTGCATGGTTCCTGTCCAGACCCTAATTACATTAAAACCTAACAACATAGTCGTCCAAGGCTGCACATAGTTTGTGTATATGCGTGTTTATGCATGCATGAAAAAAATGCAATCTACAAGGATTTTTAGCTGGTTATTGAACAGCCACAAAAATAAATGCCTCTATATGACCTGCATCAACAAATGTGAACATCAGCAAATTATTTGTTATTAGTTATTTATTGTTCATCTTAATGGCCATCACAATTCCCTGTGAAATCAGACAAAATGATATATGGAGAGAGAGAGATGCACCCTGACCAGAAAAACCTATTGTTACACTTACCATCCTTTTGTTATAGTAGCATGTTATCCAGCTAAACATCCCAAATGCCAATTTGGAGCACCACTTGTGGTTGCAGCTCAGCACCAGCATGCAGATCAGTACCGTGATCTGACATGTTCCACTTGCTCCAGCAAGCACAGGAGTCAGGACTGCATTTACATGAAAATACTTAGTGGCGCAAGTTTGTTTTTGTTGTTTTCTTGTGGACGTCTATGGTTTTCCCACAGAATTGAGCTACTTTTGAAGTGTTGAAGGTTAGGTAGACCTATTTTCATGCAAATGCAGTCTTGTCTCTGTTGCATTAATCAGAACACACACAACCCTACTCACTGTGTGTAAAAAAACGGCGTGAAGGAGGAGGCTCATGTTCATGTTAGTGCGACCAGACCAGCTCCAAAACAAGAGACAGAAGCTTGATATCAACATATGACATTACCCTCTGCTCAAGATGTCTACGCCACTATATTCTTTACGTAGCAAACAGTTGTTACCAGATATCAAGTGAGGCTGCATGTTGTATATTGGACTTTTACAAGAAGGGAAGATTGACAAAATATTTGGTGGTTACAGCTGACAACAGAATTAAACAAGTTTGCTGATTTCACTTATCTCTCCATTGCAAATCAACTGCTGTCATCTAATAACCGTTGTTGTCAGTAGTGCCATTCACACTGCCGTTTGCATGCAGGGATCCTGAGCCAATTCTCCGCCTCCTCCTCTGTGTGAAAGTTTCAGATGCGACAAGGGATGAAATTTTGCTCCGGCGCTGATCTACCTCTGGAAGTAGTATAAGGGCCACATTATTGGCAAACCGAAGCAGTGTGAATGGATAAGCCGCTGGCGCAGAGCGAGGGCATATCGATCTGACAGTCTGATAACTGACTGAACTTAATAAAGAGAAATTTCCCACAAAGCAAGGTTACATGACCAAACTCATGTCTTTGGCAACATATATGAGGAAAAAAATACTGCAGCCATACGTGGAGAAGCGTCTGTCCTCCCGCCCGTCCTACTGACTCTTCATCACATTTCTGCCCGAAAAAAGAGTGTCTGTCACCAGCCAAAAAAAAAAAAAAAACTCACTGAGTGTTTGTAATGAAATAAATTGCCGCGATGGTCAGCCCACCTGACTGAGACTTCAGTGAACTTTTCCCCCGGAAAACAGCCTCCCTCCCTGCACGAGTCATACAGCTTCCAATTTACTGATGACGATTCTGTAATTATGTAATTTAGCATGAAGAAAGTAACTTTGTCATTTTCCAGGATGTTTGTTGGGTTAGGATCTCAATCACTACACTTTATAACAGCATCCATATGATTATAAACTGTCTGCAGGCTTAGATTGACAGGAGGATGCCTGGGAAACACCTTGAAAACACACCCACATCATCATCATCATGTGTACCATCACCCCTCTTTAGGAGCTGCAGCGCCGGCTTTCTGTGTAAATTAAGGCGGAGATGCTTTGCTCTGTGTGAATCACCATTGACGGAGAATTGGCGAACCACCGCTCTGGAGATAATGTGGCATTACTGTGTAAAAAGGGCCAGTGATACTCTGCGTTCTGAGAACAAAGTCAGAATTCAGAGATAAACTCAGAATACAGACATTAAAGTCAGAATTATGACACTGCAAATTCTAATAGCTGTCTTGGAATGAGTTAACTTTACATGAATATTAACAATATGCATATCTTACTAATTTTTTATCAAGGTATAGTCTATTTCAGAGTGAAGAAAACAATTTAATCATTGTTTTAGTGAAATGCTAATTTAAAATAATTAAGTAAAAGCAAAGAAATTAGCGGTGGTAATTAGAACTTTTAACTTCTAATGTTTAATTCAGACATCATTCTCAGAATTTTGTCATTAAATTCAGCACTAAAATAGTCTAGTCTTTTCTCATGTGGCCCTTATCCTCTTCTGTAGCTTTATTGCTGTTATAATGACTTGTGAATTCTAACACAAAGCTTTAACTTTAACATGAAAAAGGAAATCAATATTACCAGAATAATGTGCCCAGAGGCTTGAAAACTTACATTTATAAATAAACTTTTTAAAATGAAGGTCTCAATTTAATTACTCCATGTTAAATGTATTTTAAAGAGATGAGGCAGTCTTTTGTGTTTTGCTATGGAAAACTGTATTCAATACAGCTTTTTGCTGTACTTTAAGGCAACAAAATGTACCTTACACTCATCTAAACTCAAAGAAACAGAAGTGTGTTTGGACCCTCATGAAGCTGTAGAGTGGATGGCTTTCCTTTGCTCCCCCACCTGCCACTTCACTGTGGGCCAGCAGAAAAGAGAAAATCGATGCTTGGTGTCTCAATGAATGTGGCGAGTGCTGGATTGATCACGACTCTAAATTGGGTCAACAGGATTGTCTATTTAAAGGGCAAGACCCCTTAATCATCGTTTTAGCTGAGATGGACTCTCTGGCACCACTAACCTTATCTCCACCTCAACGCAAAAAAGACCCACGAAGCACACACTGATGCAGGAATGCATACCTGCCTGCAGGATACTTAGAGTTAGGTGATCACACTAATGGACAAACTGAATGAAAACACCAACATGTATGCAGCTCATACAGTATTCATAGACAACAGGACATGTGGATTTTGCTACTTGAATTTGGGCTCACTTCCCTCACCCATAATGTTATGTATGTGAGAGGTCAATACAGTGCAGTGCCAGATGACATTGCACTACACTGCAACAACAAAGAGCCAGATCCATCTTCTGTGCTTGGAGCCCTGCTGTGCCAACTTGGTGGTCTGATTAAAACATGTTTTTTTTTGTTTTGTTTTGTTTTTTTAAGCAATGCTGAAAGTCCAGCGACTTTCACAATGGCTCCAAATTGCCAGCATTATCACGTCATACGTAAGTAATCTCAGTAACTTGACTGAACATGCTGTAAGAAGGTAAAAGTTGTACATCAGATGTTTCTCCTTTCATATCACATGTTTGCCACTATGTTACCGCAGTGATATTGCAGTGGAAAAAGAAGGCACTGCACTTGTGATAACTATAGACGTCAGGTGGCAGTAGAGTGCTTGAATCCTGATGAAGTAAAATCTTGACTATTTTATGTTAGGTTTAGGACCACAGTGTGCTCAGCAGTGGCAGGGTGGCGCTGTCTGTCCTTCAGCTGGTGGACTCCTCAGGAAGCAGTTTTATGTATTTTAAGGCTATGTCAATAAGACTGCTTCGACTGATGTTTAACTGAAACAGCTCTTCTGTGGACTAAGTTAATAGACAAAATGTATGTTACGTTATGAAAAACCAGCATAGGCCAGCACCAAAATACGTCATATGCTGGTCTTGCTGGTGACTGGTCACCAGGTGCTGGTCTATGCTATTTTTTTTTTTCCAGCAGGGAGTTACTGTTTGTATTTGCATATGCCTTTCAATAAAACATACAGTCTGAGGTATGTGTATGCTGCTGTTTAGATCACGGTTAATTAGCTGTGACAGAGTGCGGTACGCCCAGATAACTTGCATATACCCATTTCTAAAACCCCCTCCGATGCACATCTTTGTTACACTGGTAGAGGGAACTGTAGGTATCTGATTGTTCAAATACACAAAATTGTTATTTTATGGGTTACTGTTCTTCAGACAGTGTGGCTAAAAAAAACTAACATATGTCAACGGCAATGTTATGGGCTAACGGAATGTGAATACTAAATGTTCCCTAAAGGGATAAGGATAAGTTTTTAAAACTCTTATCAACATAGGAGTGGACAAATGTGTAATCAAGCCCAAAATTATTCACACCCCTGGCAAATTTTGACTTAAACTTACTTTAATGCAACCAGCAAGTTTTTTTTGACCAGGTGTCTCCCAAAACAAGATATTAAATAAAGACGATGTACAATAGGCATCATTGTGGAAAAAAAATAATAAAATCTATTTATTTGAACGAAAAGTGACATGTCCAAAATAATTCATACCCTTTGCAAACTGTAAGTGCGTATATATGGATATGGGAAAATCCAAAGTTCTATACGATTCCTAATAGTCTAAGCTGTTCTAAAGCATCCCAATTAACCTGATTCATTAGGAACAACTGTTTTTTTTTTTTCCTTTTTTTTTTTAAATTTTATTTTTTTTAACAGTTTTGGTAAACCGTTAATACAGGACTATATACAGAAACAATTGGTGGGGGGGTCCCCGCCGCCGCCGACATAAAAATATACATTTCTTATCAGGCAGATCAAATGATTAGGGTACAACATAATATTGCCAGTGAGATCAAATAAAGTCTGCTCTCATGGGGGTAATGAAGGAGATCCATTTGTTCCAAATTTGGTAAAATTCGTTCTTTTGGATTCTTATTTGGTAGGTCAATTTTTCCATTCTAAATATCTCCAAAGTAATTCCAATCCAGTTGTCTAAGGTGGGCTGAGTCGGACTTAACCATCTCCTTGTAATTGTCTTTTTACTTGCCACCAGGAGTATCTGCAGCAGCTTTATCACTCTCTTACTTTTCAAAAAAGGAATATAACCCAAGTACAGTGCATCAAAACTCAGGGGTATTTGAGTGTTAAAGACAGTTCTTAATGTAGACTGGACATCCCTCCAGAAGACTACTAACCTAGGACAGTCCAAGAAGATATGGTGGTGGTTGACAGCAATCGAGCCACAATTCCTCCAGCATGGCATAGTTGCACCTTTATACCTCTCCTGGTGCGGTGTCTTGAAATATCTTATGATATTCTTCCAGCAATGCTCTCTCCAGTCCATAGAGCTAGATGTTGACCACTGGAAGGACCAGATATTACTCCAGGCCTCCTCGGAAAGCTTGATCCCTGATTCCCCTTCCCATTTATCTTTAATGTATAGGGTGTTATTATTACTGGAGTAGGAAAGAGCTTTATACAGTTTTGAAATAGATTTAGAGGGGAACATGGTCAGGAACAACTGTTTTAATCAACTCAACAGGTGAAAAATAGCAGCTCTCTGCAGTTGGTTTGTGGACAGTCATGGCTTAGACAAAGGAGCTCACTGAGGAGCTCACAAGTCAGGAAAGGGCTATAAGGCCATATCTAAATGTTTTCAAGTTCCTGTGGCTACATCGCAAAGTAGTATTAAAAAATACGAGACATTCTGCACTGTGGAAAATCTCAGAGGATGTAGTCGGAAGCCAAAAGTGACACCTATGCTGGTCAGGAGGACAGTGAGAGAGGTGAAAAAGACTCCAAGGATCACCACCAAGGCCATCCTGGTGAATCTGGGCTCTCCAACAGTCCAACGGACACTGCGCACTGCTGGATTCCACGGACGCAGATCAAGGAGGATGCCACTTCTCCAGATAAAGTACACAAAGGTCCTCTTCACCGATGCAAATGCTCATCTGGACAAAGAAGAAGACTTCTGGTCTTCTGTTTTATGGTCAGATGAAACAAATATTGAATGATGTATCCTTCATTTGACATAAAAAAGGAGAAGCCTTCAACCCTAAGAACACCATCCCCACTGTCAAATATGGTGGTGGGAACGTAATGCTTTGGGGGTGTTTTTCAGCCAATGGACCAGGGAACCTAATCACAGTAAACAGCACCAGGAAAAAAAGAGCAATACATGAAGATTCTCAACAACATCGGGTAGTCTGCAGAGAAACTTGGCACCAGTGGAAATTTCAGCACGACAACGACCCAAAACACACAGCAAAAGTGGTGACGAAATGGTTAGCGGACAAAAACATTAACATTTTGCAGTGACCCAGCCAGAGTCCTGACTTGAATCTAACTGAGAATCTGTGGAGGGAGCTAAAGATCAGGGTGGCAAGGAGACCCTCCAACCTGAAAGAGTTTAAGTCAAAATTTGCCAGGGGTATGAATAATTTTCTGCTTGACTGTATGTTAATTGTTATTGCAACAATACGATGACAAATATTGTCCAGAATTTCCTCCAGAATAACCTCAAAGGTGATGAATGCTCAAAAAATATACTGAAAGCATAATATGGCAGACTCAAGCCCAACAAGCAAAAACAGACGGGTTGCTGAGCTGAATGTAACATTCCTTAGTAATAATAACACAGTGTAGTGTCCAGCATGTATGTGTTAATCACCCATCCAAAAATTAACAGTGGCAATTTACGTCAATATTGTATTTTCAGTTTCTGTTGTTATTACATTAACTGGCTGAAACAATTCCAGAGAGGTCTTCTTGGTGCCACTGTTAGCCTAGTTAATGATCTTGGTGTGAAGGGCCCTGTATAGTCGTGTCCACAGATCACAGCGCCAACGGTTTGATCACCAGCTCCTCCAAACATAGCCTATTTTATCCACTGCCTTGTTGGATTAGTCAGCCACGCACACAGTTGTTATAATTATTACGTTATCATTATTACTGTTTTTGTCTGTATTTCCACAACTATACTGTACCTGCTATTCAAGTTCACCACAGAGGAATGGTTTAAAAAACTAAAATAAAAAAAATAAATAAATAAAAAACTTGCAGTGTTAAGAAGACTCATGCTCTCAGTGAGGGGGCTGGAAGACCTGTTAGTGAACAAAAAGGTCCGCTGTAATGCTAATTAGGTGTCACAGTAGCCCTCCTGGCCCACCCTGTTACTACCCTCTGCTAAACACACACAGGATGTGAAGAAGGAAAACATGTAATTCTAGTGTACCTGTCCCGGTAAATGGATCAAGGGGAAAACCCCCTTCCCCTACTTACTGCATTTTGCAAGCTCAAACAATTCTTAGTGTATTATATTGTGTATTCTGTCTTTGATACTTATTCTATTTTTTACATGAGCAATAAAAGACACTGAAATCTTGAAACAGTTTAAGTTGTACCATGCAAAAACAATGCAATGAATTAACTCTAACTTTAGTCCTGAGAAACAAACTAGTATGCAACCAGTTCTTTTTTTTTTCTAATTGATGTGCTGTAACACACACTTTGAAACAGACTGAGTCAATGAGGAAATAAAAAGCGTGTCTGGTTCCAGTGAGAGGCGAGAGAAACTCAGGCACCTGATGTGTTCACCACAGGGCTGCACCTAAAGAATTATTTTCTGTAGATAAACCAATCAATTATTTTTTGGATTAATCTAATCTAGTTTGTTTATTACTTGATTCATATAACAAAGAATTTAACAAAGAATCCATGATCCTAATATTAAACTTACGGCTGTTTTCTCTTGCAGCTTTGAAGGTGTAACTTTCATGATTTCTTGTAGAGAATCAATTGACTCCTTTATCGGCTGCATTTTTAAGTCAAATGCCATGCCAGTCTCTGTGTAGTCCATGGCTTGTGAGGTCATGGCAGAGTTGCTTCTTATCTCTAGATCTCTTGTTGACATTCTGCTGTTTTTAGTAAATGCCTCTCAAAGTCCAGTTTAACACATTGTTTTATGATCTCAATGCAGCACACTCTTTTTTTTTTTTTGAAGAGGGAGCGACAGAGATGCATTCACTTCATGCTGCCTCCATGCCGCCAGAACAGGAAGTCAATTTTTGTTGGAAAACTTGAACTGCACAGCCATAGCTTCCTTTTTTTTTCAGCAACTTCCTCCAGCTCCTCCAAAAGAATATCCAAGTGCCAGCTGAGAGATGCACAGTAATTGCTCCAGCTAAAAATCCCACTGCCACACTAAAAACTTAACATGGAGCAAAGCACATTTACAGCACACTAACTAGATGTTTGAGCTATGAAGTCTTAATCCAATCTCCAAATTGTTATGAGAGAAATGACAAACACAGTTTCCACTGTTGTACTTGAAGTTGCTCCGCGACCTTTCCCCTATGAGACATTCAAGGCCATTGACTGTAGAAAAATGGTTAGGCAGCAGAGGCCATTAACAGACCTGTTTGTTTAGTTTCTGAAATGGTTTTCCATACCACACACCCCAGGGAGCAGAGAAGTAGCCATTTCAGCAGCTTTTCCCCGTTACCCCAAGGCATGTTTGTGTGTATATAAAGGGTCATGCTGTGTTTGTGTGTGTATATGTGAGTCAATGGTTTGCTTCTTCACACACAGCTAATATAGTGCTGATAGCTTTCCTCCACATCATAACTTCCTTCTTTTTCTATTCCTTCATGTTCCCTATATCCCTTTATTGGATGATACAATGTAAAGGGGGATTACTCTTATTCATCCGTGACTCTAATCATTGCAGCAAAATCTGCACTCTGGCAAATCAATTTATTGCAACATTCATTAACACATAAGTCGATTAATGGGCGTGCTTTTCCTGTGCAAGCTGACATGTAATCAGGCCTTGGTTTAAACAGGAAACCAGGGCCCCACAACCACTAGATTATCGGACTATCCAGAAGAGGATTGTGTGTGTGTGTGTGTGTGTGTGTGTGTGTGTGTGTGTGTGTGTGTGTGTGTGTGTGTGTGTGTGTGCGTGTTGTTGTTGTTGTTGTTGTTGTAGTAGTAGTACTAGTAGCAGTGGTAGTAGTACGAGTCATAAATACTTTGATTCATACAGGGCACCTTGTGATCTTAGCTTCATTCTGCAATCTGATTGATTTTCGATTTTGAAATTCACATTCTATACATCAAAACTTACATGCAGTTTAGTTATATTTTAGAATAACAGCTCAAAATATGGTGGAAAAGTTGAACAAGAGGGTACTTTAGTTGCTGATGCTAATGTGTAGTGTGAGCAATTTTATTTATTCTGTAATAATGCATGTATTCTAACTTTTGTGTGAAGGTAAACAAATAATTATTTGCTATCAAAAGCTAACTGAGGAATCATTCACCCCCTAATTAATCTATGAATGAGCACAAAGTCAATCATACAAATGTATTAAACGGATATTAAGAAAACCATGGTTCCCATGAAAAAGACTCTTTTTGAAAAATAACTTCCTTTAAAGGCCTTTTAGTTTTACAACTACCTACTCAATGAGGAGCATTTTTTGGTACTTTGCCCAACAAAACCTCTCCTTCCATGAAACCTAAATCAAAGTAATTATGTGTTCAATGTAAACGTGACTAGAAGAAAAGGAAACTTCAGGCTGCTGTGATACCCCCTGACTTGGCCTTTCTAGTCCGTTTTCATGCAGAGTGGACTGTGAACTGTCTGTTAGTGCCCTCTTGCTCTGTGAGTGATCGGCTCTCTCTCTATCATGCATCTCATCTCCAGCTCCAGCAGCAGGCCGATCCATCAATTGTTCATCAAGTGCAGCTAGTGTGCTTTGTTTAACATCCACATCAATGTAGCGGTACTTATATCTGGAAGTCGGTGAGGTCACGCCCCAGAAAATGGGTTTAGACTCTATTCTACCAAAGTTTTTGTTTACAGCCAGTAATCACCATTGTCACTAAAACATCAGCAAGTATGCTCAGCATGTTGCCAGAGTCATGGAGAAAGTAATGGCTATGGTATTTGCTGGTGCTATTTGCTAAAATTATCATTATGATCTGACAGTAGAATAAGATACAGGTCAGCTGTGTAAAGATCCTGTGGCCCTAATTTGATTTACAAAAATCCACTGGGGAGTATCTGAGAAGTGTCAATCATTCTCGTGCATACCATATGTTCAAGTTCAAACTGTAAACAATGGCGGAGAACAGACAACAACAGAGCCGAAAAATGTCCCACCATTGCCCACGTCAAAGAGAAGAAATAAGAACACTGATGAAGAAAAGCAGTATCGACCGAGACCAAAATAATTGGACTGAGCCAGAAAGTAAACAAGGATAAATATTGGAGCGTCATGTCAGAGATGGAGGGAGCTGCAGGATTTGTAAGGACTCAAGAGTGACACAGTTAGCTGCTTTTCTGCTCGACATGTAAGGACCCCTGCTTGATATATGTTTCATTCTATGTTTTAACCACAAGGCTAAGGTGGCGGCGGTTACAGTAATACTCACAATAGCGCATATCGCCAATGTTGCATTCGAGCTTTGTAGCATGTTGGGAAATCTAGCTTGTTAGCTTGTATGCCAGCGTTGGTGTTTAGCATCGTCTTTCTGGCTACTGGTTAGCAAAAGTGTCTTTCAAGTGACGGGACAGTTATAACGTTAGTTTGTGTTTAGTACGCTCTGAGGTGGTTGAATTGGTTTAGAGAAATAACATTACTCATGCTTTAGAAAGGCAGCATGGCGTTGCACCGGGTAATGATTAACTGGTAACTCTGTCTACCGTGGTGTGAGGAATATTGTTTGTTACTCAGGATATTGACAGTGATGGGCATGAGGCACTCGTCATTGTAATTTAGTTGTGTTGATCAGAAATACAACAATCAGGGGTTATTTTGTTGCTGTTTGTCAAATGACCATCTTGGTTATCTGGCGTCCTCTGTTACCGTGGTTACAAGCCTGCTCATGCACACCAGGCTCCCCTGTCCAAGTCCAAGGCCTGAGGTCCAACAGTTTCTTGTTGAGAGACAGATGAAGTACATCCATGGCGACACTATTATGGTTGCACATGTGACCAAAAATATATGTTTTTACCTTGGGTCTCACCAGCTTATATAACAGGGTAAATTTACTGTCCCCTCAAAATAACTCAACACACAGCCATTAATGACTAAACCACTGGCAACAAAAATGAGTACACCCCTAAGTGAAAATGTCCAAATGTCCAGAGGTTGAAGGGATGGGGCTTGGCTTGGTTTGCCAAGCAGCCCTCCGGTCTATGGTGCTGTCTGGGCTGGGCCAGACAGGCTTGCACAACGGCCATCTGAGGCAAACCATCCGTACAGCAACCACTGACATCAGAAATTGAAGAATATGTCCAATGGCCAGCCTGCCCTTAACTGTCACCCTGGCTATCTGTCAGTACAGAATCCAGTCCGCAGTGTAGTTCAAACACTGATAAACCTGAGAACTGAGAGTAACATTGAGCTAGAAAATTCTTTTATCTTGTCTAAACTTCTGTCCATACTCACACATAATCACACTCCCTCTCTTGCTGGTCCACAAATGTGTTCTCCCTCTCTCTATCGTGAGTACAGTTTAAGTTTGAACATTTATATATATATTAAACCGTAGAAATGCTGACTCCATAGGAGTCATCCTCAGACGGGTCCTCCTTCTTCTAATTCCTATCATGTGATTTTGCCTGTTTCACATTTTTATTTATTTTTTTATGTTCTGCCTTCTTGGTTTAACTCACCTTAGACTAAGTTTCCTTGTGTATTTTTTTTTTTTTTTTTTTTTTTCATAATATTGCCTTCATTTCTTGTACAATAATGTACAATTATATACATAATGTGTCTGGAAATTAAATAAAAGTTAAGGCTGCACAACTGACCGAGCACAATATCCAAATCGCTCTGACTACAAACACATTGATACAGACAAAATCTGTGACAAACAGCATTCTAATGAAGTACTGAGCAGCAGAAATACAAATCTTTATTCTAGGTGTAAGAAAATATGTTTGGTTGGTACAGATCAAAAAAAAAAATGTTACATCATCGTCACATTTACACCAGGCTAACTGTTTACTGAAGGTAAACAGGGTGGTCACTGAGTGTAAAGGCTCTATGCCCTGGTACCCTGTTTAATTCATTTAAGTAGAACAGCTGTTTCTGGTTTGAAACAGCTGTTCAGCTTTTTTTGTTGGAGGGTGTGTTCCCACCTTTTCCTCTTCTAGAGGAGCAAGAGCTTGATGCTTTTCTCAGGTCATGGCCGGAGTCCTCATTACTGCATTGTTTGTTGTTGTTGTTGTTGTTGTTGTTGTTGTCTTTTGAATTAAAGTGGCCCATTGATGTGTGCTTCGCTTTCAATATTTCTGACTCATATTAACACTATAAACACATATTGGTTATTTTCACCATTTTCACATTCGAAAAATGTGCTATAACTTGCTGCTGGTATCAGGTTGACTAGCGATCGGAAGGTCACTGGTTCAAATCCCAGCTCCGGGCAGTGCTGAGCTGCATGTCAGAAGTGTCCTTGAGCGAGATACCGAACCCCACGTTGCTCACTAGTGAGGGCCCTGCGATGAGCTGGCGACTTATCCAGGGAATACATACCCTGCCCTCGCCCTGAGACAAGGCTGGGATTGGCTCCAGCAGCAACACCCCGCAACCCCATGGAAAGGGATAAGCGGTTTGGACAATGACATGACATGACATTTTGTTTTTAATTTTAGTTACACAAAAGGCAGAGAAAATCTAATAATTTTTTACCTTTTTTGGCCACAGGCCGCACAGATTTTGTCAAGGTTAAATACTTTACAGTGCAATGGGAGATGCATCTTGGTTGCTTGGCAGCTATCATTGTAAATTGTAAGTAAACAGCCACTATCATCTGAGATGGATCATTCAGACTCATTTATGACTGATGCAGGTGAGCCTGTGCTGCTCCTTTGAGGAACAGAAAGTAGGGGAGTCCAGGGACTATGGTAACATGTGGAAATGATGTGTTATAGCTCTCAAATTGACACTTGCACTTGATATTAGCCTTTTTTCAAGCATCAATGTATCCAAAAAGAATTGTGTTTCATGTTTTGCAAATATGACAAATATATACAGTTCAGGAAGAGGAAGAAAACCCCGGTGTGTGTGTGCCTGTGTGTGTTTGTGAGGGGGGTATTAATTTATACACCTAAATTAACTTTTTTAAAGGTATAACACAATAAATGCATTACTCTCTACATCGGGTATTTATCATGATGGATTAGTTTTGAAAGCGGCTTGTGAAACTTGTGTCCATTCATACTTTCACAGGCAGAAATTGCTGGCAGAGCAATAACAGGAATACACACTCAGTAGGCCTCCTTTGTGTTTTCAAACCTGCCTTTATAGGCCACCAACTTCCCTGACCACACTCCAGGCTACTTTTTAGATATCTATGGATGAATATTGATGTAACTTTTTCTTATCAAATCTGTATGCCACATCTAAAACAAAACAATTCAAAAACAAGCAGACAACCATTTCAGCATCAAGTGAATAGCACATAAAACTGTCTGACAATGGAAACTGTATAATACTCATCGGTTTGACAACACTGACTAGGCAAAATCAGATTTTTAATAAAACAGCAGTAGTAGCAAAGTTGCGGATCGATTTAACGCTACATTGCAGACAAAGCAGACAAAGTGAACATAAAGAAATGCTTTGTGCAAATCTGCCGCTGAGGCATCACTCTTCACACTACCGGGCACAGAGATGAATAGGACAAGGCTAGACACACACGCCATTCCACATTGACAGCTTGGCTGCCTGATAAAGAAAGTCCTTAATGTCGGTGTGTGGTGAGGCAATCAGAAACAAGTGACCCTTCCTATTGAGCCTCGGGGAATATACTGAAAAGATTCAATTAAGGATGCGGAGTTGTGGCAGGAATGGAGAGATGGGTGTCAACTACTGGGACAGGTGAGCTGGTGGAACCAAGAGGTAAAAAGAAAGGATGAACAGGCAGAAGGAGGGTAAGGAGCAGCTATCAATCATCTAATCAGTCACTCACTGAAACAAATGGGGTTCTAGTTTGCAACGCCCCCTCGCTCACCCCTCCCTTTTTGAAGATATTGGAGAGGCTCCACAAGCTGTGGTGGCCCTCATGGACAAGAAACTAATTTTCTATATATGGACTCTTCCACAACAGCATTGAGTATTTCTATTTCTTATTCAAGTGATGAGATGAAGAGGTATTTAGTGATTATGTAGCCTATAAAACTATGGATTATAACTCAACTATATAATATGTACCTCACCTGTGCAGCAGGACACATCAGTGTCACTCTGCAAATAGGTCACAAAGCATTTCATTATTGTTGTTTTTTCTTAATACTTGATGAAAATATCACCAAAATTATTGCAACTATTAGACTATGATAGAACGGTTGCACGACAGCTTTGCTGACATTGCAGTACATTTGTCGCACAATATGTTACTACTTTACAAATGCAATACCAACAACACCATCTTTTGAAGTGCTTGACGCAAAACATCTGCGTTGTTGGTTGTAAACTTGTTGGTGCTTCAGACAGTTTGTCACAGAATACTCTTTCTTCAGTCAGGGAGAACAGCTCACTGTTAGTGACTATAGGGGGTTAGGGATCCCCGATCCCTGTGAATCATGTACAGTGTATACTTGTCTGCTTGTACACTGTAAGACAGAGAAAGCAAG
The DNA here is from genome assembly GCF_904848185.1 of Acanthopagrus latus. Lineage (NCBI taxonomy): Eukaryota > Metazoa > Chordata > Actinopteri > Spariformes > Sparidae > Acanthopagrus > Acanthopagrus latus. Next base: position 1,558,475 of record NC_051058.1, on the reverse strand, counting down.
AATGTGGAATAAATCAGGAAAATGGAAGGCCTTATCTCTGAACATACATGACTATGCGCACAATGTTATGTCTACAAAAAGTCACATCCTGTGGGTCACACGTGTTTCAGAGTAATTATACATGTTCATGGGTGCATTGAACCAGATCTACTCATGCAGGCTTTGATTGGTTTTGAATGCACACACACACACGCACACACACACACGCACACACACACGTGCACACACCTGAGAAAAGGGCAGCAGGACAGCAGCACAGCAGCAAACGAAAACATGAGTAATTGAACAGAGAGAGAGGGATCAGAGCGAGCACAGTGAAATGAATTTATCAAACATGAGATGCACTGATTTCTTCACTGTGTCCAAACAAGCTGCTGTTTAAAATGGAATTCCTTCTAATTCTGGCTATGTTTTCCTCCGCATGGACTCAAACACAGAGCCTCACCACTCCAATCCCCCACAGGACTCCAATAGGAATCTAATTAGCCAAGATCAATATTAACACCAGTACTTCTCCTTCTCTGCTCTCCCCCTATATCTCTCCATACCTGAATTTGATAAGGAGGAAAAATTCAATCCTCCAGCCCAGCGATGCCAGCGCAAATGAAAGGGAAACAGGGCTGTAGGAATCACAAAACACAAGGAACGAGCAGGCCAAAATATAAAGACAGGAACAGTGGGGGAAGAAAGATGATGATCAGAAAACAAAGGAAAAGAGAAGTTATAATGAATTACAGGGACAAGCAGAGGAGGGAAGTGAAGGAGAACAGCTGCAGATAGAAACAGTGATAGGAATCAATATGCATTAAGGGCTCAGTCTGTAAATGTCTCTGCTATTGTTTCCCCACATGCAGATGGCTTCAATATACAAAAGTAAATGCCAGTATCTAAATCAACAGATAGATGGTGTTTGCGGGCAAACAGGCTGTTGGCATAAAGCCAGAAATTGCTTGGGCTATTCTGCAGCAGCCTGCTTGTTCACATATTCACCGCTGGAATTGCACTTGTCTTTTGACTGCTGGAGTTCATCTTAGTACAAAAGCAGCTTTGTGTAGGTGCCATGTGAGCACCAGTAAAGACGCTTTCTCCTCCTTTTAACAGGAAGATGAACGACAGCAGTGGCTGTTTTCAAATCTAGTGGGAAATAGTGTAAGGGTTGCCCAAGTCTACCTTGACGTGTGATTACTTTGGTGATTAACATGTTTCTTGTTTAGTCTTCTGCCATAACTATAATTGCCAAGATGAGTTCAAACTTATCAGAAGCCTAGGGTAAGAACACAAATTATTAACACGGATTGGTGTTATTATTTTTTACTCTGTTTATTTTTACCACATGTAAATGAATAAATAAATAAATAAATTTGCCAAATAAAGTGAGGGATGGATGGGGCGTGAGACTGACAAGCAGATTGGTGCAGCGGCCGCAGTAATGCGGACATTGTATTGGTCTGTCATGGTGAAGAAAGAGCTGAGTCAGAAGACAAATCTCTCGACCGGTCAGTCTATGTCCCTACCCTCACCTATGGTCATAAACTTTGGGTCATGACCAAAAGAATAAGATCCCAGATACAAGCGGCCAAAATGAGTTTCCTTGCAGGGTGGTGGGCCGCTCCCTTAGAGATAGGGTGAGGAGCTCTGTCACCCAGGAGGAGCTTGGAGCACATCAAGAGGAGCCAGCTGAGGTGGCTCGGGCATCTGTACACCTGTACACCTGGACACCTTCCTCTGGAGGTGTTCCTGGCATGCCCCACCGAGAGAAGACCCTGAGGAAGAACCAGGACACGCTGGAGTGACTGTGTCACTTGGCTGGCCTGGGAACGCCTTGGGATCCTCTCAGAAGAGGTAGAGGAAGTGTCCAGGGAGAGGGAAGTCTGGGTGTCCCTGCTCAGACAGCTGCCCCCGCGACCCAGCCCCAGATAAGTGGAAGAAGCTGGATGGATGGATGGATGGATATTTGTACCAAATGTGATAAATGGGGGGAGTGGGCAAAGGTTGTGAGAGGATGACGCATGCCGCAGGTGGAGACTGTCAGAGTGGCTCGCCATGTTTCCACCTGTCAAAGGTGGTTTTCTTTTGATACTTTTCTGTCAGGACTAATTCTTTCACCAACACTTTATGTTGGGATTTGGTCATTTGAACTATGGAATTTTTGGGGTTATTGTGAAGTTTTGGGCCAAATGTTTATTTGTTCCCATTCCACACATAAATTGTCACTCACATCTTGCCCATTGGATGCCTTCTGAATGTTTTCTCCTCTCCAACTTATCACACTGGCACATCCGGCCACTTTGTTTTACCCCTGTCGCCCCAGTCCCAGTCACCTGACCTGCCCTTCCCACCTGCACACCTATTTACACTCTCCCTCATCAGCTCAGCATATACAGTAGATGCTAACCCACACATTCCTGCTCATACCCTTCCAGTTCATCCTAGCTGTTTTGCTGGTTTCTGCTTAGGTATTATATGAGTTCTTATGTCTTCCTCTTCGTTCTTCTTTTTCCTCTGCATTTGGGTCCAATCTCAGCTGTCCTGCATAACCAGCCTCGGCCAATGGAACAGGGCCAATAATTAACCCTAGTAACCTGCCTATACTTAACCCTCATGTTGTGTTCTGGTCAAACCTGACCGATTTAAAAGTTTTATCTCTGAAAAATGTACTTAATTTGATCAGACTGACCTAAGAGTCCATGACTTTGTCCACAAAGAGGATTTCAACACACAAAATAAATAGTATTTATTTGCATACAATTTTGTGTATTTTATTCAACTTTTGTACACTCTTGGTGTTCCCGGTCAAAAATGACCAGTCATTAGAAATGAATGGGGGAGACTACAATTAGTGGATAAAACTGATCTCAGGTACATCCTCATTTGTCATATGGACACACACACACATGCACACACACACACACACACACACACACACACACACACACACACACACACACACACACACACACACGCATGCACACACACACCTTGGGTCCCAGGCAACCACCATGGGAACCTTAGCCCAGTAGTCTCTCTCTCCTGCGGGAACATCACCTGTTCTCACAAAGTTGCAGCATTGTTTCAATAATATGGAACTTTTCTCGCAGCTTTGGTAGCCTATATAAATGTTTTTTTTTTGAGGCCTTGCTCACAGTTCATTGTGTGGCAGCACCATGGCATGTCGATATACCATAAGTGAGGATATTGGTTACATATGTGATCACCACAATGGTGAGGAGGAGCGAGGCCAGGAAACTGACAGTGAGGACAGTCTTGTGTCCTACTGTCCAAAGAAAAGGAAAAATATGCTCCTGATGATGACTCTGCACATGCCGCTGTGATCACCAGGGAGGACAAGAAACCCAATACCATCCTGACTTGGTTTTGGTGGAGTACACATTACATTTATGAACAACACTGAGTCAGTTCTTTCCATTTGAATATGATACATGAGGTATCATTTGAATGTATTCATGATTTTATCTACTTTGTGCACTTTTGCAGGTTACTGGCACATACTCTTGTCAGAGGAAGACAGCACGTTGGCCCATGGTGGTGTTTTTCAACATGTTAGATGTGTCAACATACAACGCATTTGTGCTGTGAATGGAGCTGAATCCAAGATGGAAGCAGGGGAAAAACATCTGATAGAGTGATGAATATTGTAATGTTATTGTTCTTGTTAGTTGTTCTTTAATGTATGAAGACACTGATCTTGTAATATTGTGAAATTGTTTTGGGATAATTTCCTTTGTACACAAATAAAATATTCCGGTCACTTTTGACCGGGAACACGACTAGTGTTACTTTATGTGACTATATAAAAAAAAATGAAATGGTTTCAAAACAAATGTCCTTGGTAACTTTGACCCTAAGTAGTCTGTGATAAACAATATACTATTTGTCATCTGATTATTTTTTTATAGTCGAAATAATCCAGAAATTATGCTTTTTAGAACTCGAATTCAAGATGTATACGGTCAGATCAGTGAGGTATACAGGCCATAAATAACAAATAGAAGTTCAAAACTTGTAATGTTCACAAGAACTGAAGTTGATAGAAAGATCTAACACAACACGTAGTGATAATTATGTATTTTTACAGTTTTTATGATGAGTTTAAATGGAACGGTCATTTTTGACCGGGAACACAAAATTGTTTAACATGAAACAAACACAACATGAGGGTTAAGCCTACATCTCAGCCTATAGTCCAGTTTTTACAAATCTTTTGTTAGGATTTATTTCATTTCCAGGTGGATCTTTTTCTGGATTATTTTCAAAACTGATAATGTAATAATTCTAACAGATTTTTGGTCCAGAGATTTACTATTTTTGTTTTAGGATGTTATATATATTGGGTTTTGTCCTGTCGCCGTGCTGCAGAAACCCCCTGAGCATGAGCTGTAGCAGTCCTCAGTTCCTGTGCAGCAGATTCTCCAGTGACTGTGTTTCGGCAGCCGACTGTTTCCCTGGCTCGGCTTGCTACCCAGCCCATTCACCAGTTGCTGACCCCCAGTCCAATCACCATGACACCGATCTCCTGCTTGACTCCCCTGTAGCCAGCTTCTTTCTCAGATTTGCCAGTAGACTCCTGCTTTCTCGGCCAGGGGTTTTGTTTCTGGTTTGCTACCATGCCTGGTTGCCAGAGCAAGCCACCTCACGCCCTTGGTGGTGCCATCGATGTTGCCAGTATCTAAGCTGCTTGAAAGGTATCTTTTCAACAACTGACTGGAGTCATCTTGCTGTCTTCTCCGTCATCTGCATTTGTATCCAACAGTTGGTGCCCTGAATACTTGTCCTGACAGGTCGTCAAATACTGATTCTTTTTCATGCCCTTTGGTGTCTCATACAGTCGCACAAGGTATCTGTATGCAATAGGTGATATTTGCCACCAGGCCTCATTGCCAAAAAGCCCACCTGATTAGCATGTTGAAACAGTCACAGTTTGGAAAGGTATAGGCCAATAAACAACTTGGCTAAGTTTAGGAAAAGATTTAAGATTTAGGAAAGGACTACTGGAACCATCCACCCACCCTGACATCCATGTTGTATGTACTTCTTCACTATTTACATTATGTCATGTTAATATTAGAGTCGTTGGTTGGCCAGAGTGGATCTATCATTTGGTTTACATTGGTTTCAGTTTTTCCCAACTTTTATTGTAAATGACCCCATAATACAAAGCTACATTATGACCACTCACAGCTTGCATGTCAATGAATTCTAAATAAGTTCAACTTAAGACTGATTTTCTCTTTGTAGATTCCTTTTTTGAGTGCTGGAAAAGTATTTCATAAAATGAAAATAATTTTGTCAAACACTTTTTACATTTTTTACTAAAACAATTTCCTTTATCACATTGTGACACCTGACATTCATGACAATTACATCATAAAATGTGGTCGGTCAAGAGGTATAATAGGTGCTGTCTTTTGTTCAGGTGCAATAAAATCAAAAACAGTCTTTCTCAATCAGAGTTAACACGTAGAACGTGTAGCAAGAGCCTCTCAGTAGAAAGGGTCTGATAAACCTTGCCTGAGAGATTAAACAATGCTGAAAGGTAATACAGTAACTCTTCAGTAAGGGCTTCATAGATAAAAAAAACAAAAAAAAAAACATACATGAAATATGATAAACCATTAATAACATTGTTGAAAAGTGGTGACAGATAGAGTCCAGAAAATAAAGAACTCAAAAGGATGGATGCCTATAAATCATTCTGAAATTCTGAAATTTGGAAGTGATTTGTTTTCATCAATCCAAATGCCAACATATTTATTTTGGTAACACTCAATCAGAAGTCAGAATTTAAATAACTGAAGTCTCTCTATGGCTCTGGCAAATAGCATGAACCTCAGCATTTAGAATTCACACTTTAAAAAGATATTGCAGTATGTTAAAGAATGCCCCAAGTTTTCATTTAGATAGTGACACATGGAAAGAGACAAGGAAGGGTAGGGGCCAAGTGGTGCATAGAGGTATTTAAGGATACAGAAGTCAGAGTAATAGTCATTGTAGTGGTGTTATATCATCTTCAAAGTAAAAACACAATGTAAATGGACTGGACTCATTTATAGAGCTTTTTTATAGTGTACTGAGCACTCAAAATGTTTTTCAAAAGTGAGTTTAAATTACCAAACTTTAAAGGACAGATTTGTAGGAAAATTAGATTTTTGAGTCTCACTCCCACATTGTGATGGTGGCCAGCCTGCTTTACAATCCCGAAGTGGCAGTTTTTTCAGAGTTGGGGTTGAGACCCAAAAATCAACTTTTTTTCCAACTGACATTTAATGACAAAGACTAGGCTAGCATGACATTAAAAGTTACGAAATGCAAACGTTATTTACATTGTCACATGGAAAAGTTCTACTTTTTTAATTATTTTTATCATTTTTTTAAAACAAACAAAATAATTAAAGACCCACATGAATGTGTACTCTATTCCCAATATTGCACCACGACATTACGTTAAGGGTGGCATGTTATTACAATATCAGTCAGGACTTTTCGTATATTGATGGGTTTTGCTTCATTTTCAATCAAGGTAAGTGCCAATATGACATTGTTGGGTTATTCTATCAACTGCAGGGTTACCCATTCATTCATTTGTGGCAGTCTGCCATACTAAAGAACACTGGCCGCCACATATTGATTTTCAATTTTTGGAACTGCATACTGCTCTCTCTCTTTCTCACTTACACATGACAGTGTATTTTCACATAGATGTTACTTGACCCACCGCCCAAGTGTATTAAAGACTGTATATTTGAGGACCCATTTTAACATTTCTTATTTGTATTTTTTCATTTGGGTCAGATGCCATCTGCAATTGATTAAATAGTGGACAATAGTGTCTCTTCACTCTCTATGTACCACTACCTGTTTTCCAGAGAAACACAGAGGGAGAGTAACAGAAAGGTGTTGCCTGATATCATCCCTGTAATTATATCCCTCTTGTCTCTGGTCTGTTTAATGTAGGCCTATTTATGCTATATTTTTGTTAAAGCTTGTAAGTGTCCAGTATGATGTTTGATATTGTTTCCACAGGTTGCTTCATTAACAACAAGCTTGCAAGGGGGGAGCATTGTTTTTTTTTAATTTATTTTTTATTATTGTGTAAAGAATTTTGTGTTACTTTTTTGTATGGCAAGTGCTATACAAATAAAGTTTGATGTAAATTTGATTGATAAGTGTGTCATCCTGACAAAGGGTGAGGATTTCTGTGTGGTAGCTTGACTCATGAGTGGCCCAGTGTTGTTATGAAGTCATCGTGTCAAACTGGAATCTTTTGACATGAATCCATTTGTATTGTTGACAGCTAATCCCATTTATGAGTGCAGTGCTTAACTGAACATATGTGAAGTCTAAGGTTGGAGTTGGGGTTAGCTTGTGGTACTGTCAGCTTGTTTAGATCACCTGACAGCACATTACTTGTTTATACATGGAGCCCATTCATTTCCTTTTAATGCCAAAATAACAAGCAAACTGCAAGAAAATTGTTCCTATTATTTGTTGTAGTATCAGAGCAAAGATTAACAAATATTTTAATTGATTAAAAAAACAAAAAAAAAAAAGCCAGTTTTCCCCATCCAACAATTAGAGTCCAACTATTTTGTCAGCTGAGGTAAAACTACAGCTTCATGGTCTGCTAGTGCTATTTAAGACTTCCAGTTTCTGAGGGTATTGAATTAAGAATTAAATAAATATGACACAATTATAATTGTAACCACTTAGATCATAAAAAACTGGACCTGTATGGTGCTGTATGATTACAGCTTTAGTGTATGTGAACAACCGCCCATATTTTGTTTGACTTACAATGGTTTGACTCCAATGATGTGTGATGATTTTCTATCTGGACATAAATAAAACTCACAAAATATCACTATCCACATGTTTAATCCAAACTCTGTAGTTATTAAATATCAGTTTACTTGATTTTTACTGTTTGGTGAAAGTGTTTTGAAAGGTTGTAAATGGCAAAAAAATAAATAAATAAATAAAAAAATGGGAGTAGAAATGCAAGTATCAGAGACAAAGTAGGATGAGGGTGCATGGAGTAAGGATATGCAAGGAGGATGAAGAGGATGAATGTAAGATGAGAAAGGGAGAGATAAGAGGGGGTGAAGGAATGGGTGATAAAGGAGTGGTGAAGGTAGAGAGGGCAGTGGGGGAGTGGCGGTATATGCGAGCCTCTGAGCCCTCCTGCTCCCCTCATTAGCCACAATGGTGAGCTGGGAGACTGATCAAAGGCTCCATGTGATCTGGCCGGCACACAGCTGTCACACTGTCACCACCACAGGGAGGCCAAGAGACACTGACACAGACAGAGGCACAGGGAGAGAGAGAGGGAGAGAAAACTGATAAAGATGAAACCTCTTAAAACTTCCCAGTCCTCCGTGACAGGGCCCTAATCGGCCCATGACTGGATGTGGAAATCCTTGCAACAAATTTGCCCTCTTCTCATTGATCAGTGCATTGATAGTGATATTGAGACATTGATAGTGATCAATATACAATAACGAGAGTAACAATGACTCTCTTTGACTGTATATGAGCAAAATGCTCTATTTAACTGTTGGAGGAAGAGCACTGCAGTGCATCTGTGTGTGCATACGGTGGTGCGCAGATCTCAGTCCTCTGATTGGACTGGACAGGTCATAAGAACTATCATTCTGATTAATAGGGGATGGGGTGTGAGTGAGTGAAATAACAGCAAACCTCCACCATAAGGGCCCACCTTTGTGCCAGCTGAATTTGGTGCACAGTGCAGTGCAAGTGTCGTTGCTAGCCTTAGACCGACAGTCTCAAAATTAGGTGAGATCAGGGTCTCTGCTGGCACATCTCGGAGCAGCAGAAAGCATTTGCAGTGTTAAGATGGATCCTTCGTATCTCTCTATAAAAGCAAGGATTCTGTGTGTGTGTGTGTGTGTGTGTGTCTGGCTGTCTGTTCCTCAAATATCTCTGTGGATTAGGATCAGACTGACCTGAGAGTTTCAACATGGCTGCTGCTTGGTTCAAGGGTGTGCAACGTCAGAGTTGTTTGGACTACAATGATACCATTAATAAATTATTTCATAAATGCTTTACAAATTCCATGAGCATTGTCCACTGGAGCCACTACAGTCACATGCACACCAGAGCCAATCACTGCACACTGTAGCCACGTAGCCAATCACTGCAGAGCTCACTTCCCATCATACCTAAGCGGATTTATACCTGTAGCAGCGCGAGCTGGAATGGGATTTTGCCAGCAGATCTGTTCCGTTCCATTGTTTTGTTTTGTTTTGTTTTTTTTTTTTGTTTTTTTTTGTGATTTTAGGTCCATTGTGTTAATACAGTATGTCAAAATAAATGAAAAAAAAATAAATAAATAAATAACTGTTCAGTCACGCATGTAAGTTTGTGCTGAAAATAATGACACCAAGTAAATAGTTTTTTAAGGTGAAATATAATGGCAAAATCAAAAATAGTCAAAAATGGCCAATTACACCCTGGTATATCAGATTTCACAATTAACATAAATATCCCTGATGTCCCACCTTCAAACACAGCCTCATTTGGCCATCCATGAAAAAGCCACTTAACCTCCCACTTCTCTATAGGAATACATATTTCCAACGGTCACTGCACTAGCAGTGTTAATGTTGCATTGTTTGACCTGCTACATATAGGGCTCATCAGTCATATAATATGATGCACCTGCATAGGCAGCTTCACAATGCATGTCCACAGTACTTTAATAATAAGTAAAGCTCCTTTCAGTCATTTTAAGCTTTCTTTTCCATGCACGTATAAACAGGACAGTACAGAGGATACTCTTCAGAGGAAACAGCAGTGATGGAGCTCAGGAGCTGGGAGATTTCAATAATCAGTTCATTAAACTATACTCTGTTGCGTGTACAAAAACGCGCATCGGTGTGGGTGGTTACAAGACAGGCTATTACGCTCAGGTGACACATCTTCAGCATTAACTAATGATTTTGCTGTATACTTTTATCAGAAATTCCTCACGCAGTGGTGGATGATAAAACAGATGCAATCAGTTTATGAAAGTGTTCACGAACATCCTCTGGGTATCTTGGGAGGTGACAGAGGCCAAACACATCATTAGTATTACAGTGCATCTATTTGTTCTTAGTCAGTGGCCATCCCAACAGGTCTCCCCCACACTCATCACATTGCATTTTGTAACCATACGTCCACAGACACAAAGAGCACAGACAGATCTTGAGTACGAGAGCTAGCACGTGCTCTCTAAACTCCAACCTTACTGTATAAACCTGACTGTACTGATAACACATAAAGCAATAATCTGTTACTACATTGCCTTTGATCCGCTAATATGCCATGAAGAACATTTTTTGTCTAGTAATTAGCTAAAATAGAGAAAGTCCATGAACCGGATGTCTTTATTATTCTGTTTATGTACTATTAAAGCAGGCTAAAAAACACTCTGATGAAACTGTGAATCAAGTCGTGGGGGAAGAAATTATTAATTTCTCTTGGTGGAGAGGCTGGAGAGATGACGGAGGCAGAGTTATGACACACAGCAAGAGCTCTGCATATATAAACTGGTCCTCCCTGAGCCTGCAAACTCCCAGAATGAGGAAAGCAAACGATTCCTGTATGGTCTCTGCAGCCCGCCCGCTGGTAAAACAGCACTCCTACAGGCTGGTCAGATTCTGCTCCTGTCTTTACGTAACGAAAGGAGAGATGCTCATAGGCCGGCCTCCTCTGTGCGATGATAGGAGAAATCTGAGAGGGGGACGTTTATCCCTGTTCAGTGTGTCCAGCAGTAAGATAGCAGTGTTTCGCAATGTTGTCGATCAGAGCTAGACACGCAAATTGCTCTGTTGTTGGTTGTGCAAATCAACAAAAGTGCCTATATTCTGTCCCAACTACAGAACAACAGAAGAGACAGTGGTTACATTTCATTGTTAATGACAACGTGCCAGCTGCGCTTCCTGTTAGCGTGTGTGTGTGTGTGTGCTAACCACTTCACGTTGGACTGCTTCAGTAATGAAGGTCAGTACAAAGCTGGTTTTGCCTCGACACTGACCCTCTTTAAAGGTTCAGTCCCAACCATATCAGACCCAGCAACTGCACCTGAGCCACAGGTAAGTGTCGCCATGTTTTGATAGTATTTACAGTTGCCTACTTGTATGGTGAAGTCAGCTGGAAATTGGCTAAGTGGTTAGCGCCGCTTCAGTCCGCTATGCAATGGCATTTTAAAAATGTTTAATGTTAATAATATTACGATAGCTTGGTTGTCACTGTAAAAAGACTGGAAACATGTGCAGACTGGGAGACAGAGATGATGCGAACAGTGTCCAAGAGTTTGGAGACTGTGTTGGAGACAAACACACCTTTTGCTAGCTGTTAGTCAATAGTTACATGGTAGTAACTGTAACAACACATACGAACAAACTAAGTAACAAATTCAGACACACTAACCATACAGAAATGTCCTGCTGAAGCCGCAGAGTCTGTATTTCTTTAAGGAGTCTCTCCTTCTTGGTCAGACTGGTATGGTTAAATGACAGCATCTCGGCAAGCCATAGAGATACATCAACTGTAACCATTAGCGCATGCTACCGCTAGTTTGAGTGGCATCCTCTCCCTGAGAGGGGCGTTTAGCAGGCAAGATAGATAGATAGATAGACTTTATTGATCGCAAGCTGGGAAATTACAGTGTGGCAGCAGCATTATATACAGAGACAATAATGATGCAATGAAATAAAAGGAACAATCTAGACATATTGAAATACCAATAAAAAAATGCAATTTACAAAAATGTATACAAAATATATAAACAAGCAGAGTAATTGTAGTGAAAGATAAAATACAAGGTGCGGTGAACAGAGTGTATAAAACCAAAGTGTGTAGATGCGCTATGACAATGGTACATCATCAAATTTTACTGCTGTGAAATATGGAGCTCCCCAGGGCTCTGTCCTGGGCCCTTTGCTCTTCTCTTTTAATATTTAACCTCTCGGCCAAATTATTTGGCGTTATGGAATACATTTCCACTGCTATGCGAACGACACATAGCTGTATGTGCCCATAAACGCTGATGATAAATCTCAAATCACAAAAATAGAGACCTGATTATATGTAGTGAATAAGTGGATGTCAGAAAACTTCCTGCTCCTAAACTGAGATGCTGGTCAATGCCCCCGCTAGACAGAGACACCATGTTGATCAGGTGACCATAACTCTTGACAACTGTGTTATTTCTCAAAGTTTAACCGTCAAGAATCTAGGTGTTACTTTTGATTGTACATTCTCTTTTGATCAGCACATCAAAGATATGTTGTTTCTACCACCTGCACAATATAGCTAAAATTAGGTCTGTCTTGTCCACAGCAAATGCAGAGATCCCAATTCATGCCTTTGTTTCGTGTAGGCTGGAATATTGCAATGCCTTATTTTCAGGTATTCCGCGTGAGAGCACTAAAAGTCTTCAGATGGTTCAGAATGCTGCAACTAGAGTCTTAACACGAACAAGAAAATTTGATCATATTACACCAATCGTAGCATCTCTGCACTGGCTCCCAGTACATATACAATCAGACTATAAGGTCTTGTTGATGACATACAAAATTGTACATGGCCTTGCCCCGTCATACATGTCAAATCTCGTTATATCATATATTCCAACTCGTGCATTACACTCTCAAAATTCAGGGCTCCTGATGGTTCCCAGGATTAAGAAGACATCAGCTGGCTGCAGGGCTTTTTAATCGGGGTCCTTTCCTCTGGAATAACCTCTCCCAGTTGGCATCAGACAATCTGGCTCTGTTGACGCATTGTTTGTAACTCAAAACTCACTTCTTTGATTTAGCCTTTTATTAGCCCTTGATATATCAGCTTCTTCAGTGGGCAGGTTTGAAGCTCAACAAGTTCCATAGTACTAGATTTTACATTGTGCTGCCAACGAGAAACAATCTGTTTATTCTGATCAATATTTCTGGTATTTTCCAGGCTTTGCCATTTTAGCATGCGTTGACAGACAAAGCTCATTAGCATTTAAAGGTGCAGGTACAGAAACAGCCTGCTCTCAGTAGAGCTCACTTGAGTGACTTTTAGACAGCTGAAATTCAGGACTACGGATGAGTTTGGGGCACTGCATATCGAATACAGTGTTGTTGGACCTCTGTGTGAAAATTGATGACAAACAGTATAATTTGGGACCTTTAAATACACACACATTCTTTGTTTCCATGACTGACAAACAAATGGTCCATTTCAGAATAATATACATATAGTATATTGTCTAATTATAACTATTGAGGCATTAAAGCTGTCCACTGTCTGTGGGTCCATCCAGAGGCTATGATTTGATTTGCAAGAATGCGCCGCTCCGAATGAACACAACCAATCAGAGCCAAGGGGAGTGTCTAAGAGGTGTCAGTCATTCTTGTGCATATGCTGCTGGCAGTCCCCCTCCCACACGCAGTTAGCTTGTATGTTAACTCCAGTGTTTAGCTTTGTCTTCACGGCTACTGGTTAGCAAAAGTGTCTTTCAAGTGACCGGGCAGTTATAACATTATTTTGTGTTCAGGACACTCTTAAGTGGTTGAATTGGTTTAGATAAATAATATTACTCATGCTTCAGAAAGGCAGCATGCAAAAATGTTACACCCGGTAATGACTTAAAAAAATTAACACATATTAATAATTGTATATACTGCTGGGTAGCTTAACATATGATAATATAAACTTGCTACAATTTTAGATTGTTGATTTAAAATGCAAATTAAGCAAGTTATGTACATAAAGCTTAGGCTAAAGCTAACCAAACTGACTAAAGCATTAAAATACATGTAGCTCGATAAAATTGTAATAATTGCCACTGAGATATAATGGGGTAGAAGAATATATTTATAGATTTAAATGGTATCTATGCTGCATATGATTTTTTGCGAAGGAATTGCTCATCTCATGGTGACACCATGTAACTGAATGAACAGGCATGCCTACGGTGGAATCTAGACACACCCCCATGGAGGGGGAGGGGGGGACTCCCAGCCGGCTGGCAGCCAAAAGGTAGTCAGAAAAAACAAGGCAGCCTTAACTGTAGTTAACCGGATGCGGAGATCGAAGGAAAAAAAATAGAGAGCAGTCAGAGAAGGGAGAGATGAGAGGGAACCTAGGGAAAAGGAGAGGAAAGAAGTGAAGTGAAGAAACAAGGGGAAGGGGGTGGTATATATATCACATGATGAAACGAGACACAGGAGAGAATAGGGCAAAGAAAACGAAGTGAGGAGAAGATAAAAAGAGAAAAGGAGATAAGGTAAAAGGAAAAGACAGGCAGGGAGGTAAAGATGGGAGGTTAAAACAAGAAAAGAGATCAACTGAAATAAAACAGCAAAGGGAAGTGAAGAGTTGAAAAAAAAAGAGAAGAAAAAAGAAAAGGGAAAAGACCCAAAGGAAATTGAAATGCAGGAGGTAAAATGAGAGAAAGCAAATAGTTAGTGATAGGAGAACAAGAGTGTAAGATAGAGGACAGAAAAAAATGACAAAAGTGTAGAGAGAAGAGGAGGTAACATGCAGAGTACATCCATCAGGTATATACATCCCAGTGTTCAATCCCCTCCTCTCCTATTGTCTCTGTCTACTCCCCACTGCTAATCACGAGGATGAAGCCCTGATGGAATAGAAGAGGGGCCAGGAGGAGGGACTTAAATGAGTGAACAAAGGAGTAAAGGAGCAAGAGACAGAGGAAACAGGAGCAACAATGAATGAGAAATAAAGATTCACTGACTCACTGGAATATATAATATGCAGCAAAGCTGTGTCAGTGGACCACCACATAGCAGAAGTAATACAACCAGGAGGGATGACAGGATACAAATAGTTTCAAGATGGAGTCATTACCAACAAGCTTCCTCTACATGTGGCTCATCTCATCTGAACATGTCTGTTTTTGTGCAACTTTACTGCAGAAAAAAATGTTGCTAGCGAATAAAATCCACAGAAAACACATATATGCTACAGGTAGAATGACACCGAAAGATGTGACACGGGACAAGCCAGACATTATGCCTAACCAGAGGTGGAGAAGGAAGTCAGGAAGTGAAGGGAAAAGCACACTGATGTGTGTGGATCAAAGTAGTTTGTGAGGAAACACAAATATATGCAGGTAAGGTTTCCATCCATCCACTATCTGTAACTAGAGATAAGATCAGTGTTGGGAAAGTTCACTGTCCTCATGAACTTGTTCAAAGTTCAGTTCACACATTTTAAAATGAACCAGTTCAGTTCATAGTTCTTAATTCAAAATTGTGAACTAAGTTCACAGTTCCAAAATAAACTAGGTCGTAGTTCTTTTTTTTTTCAATATGTTGCTGCGAGCTATTATTTTTCTAAATTATTACCACAGCCCATATGGAACCACAGACAGCTATTATTTGATCAATTTTATCACTGAAACTGCAGCTCTCTGACGATATCCAGCTGCAACTGGGAGATGCAGGCCAGCGGGCAAAGTTTACACAGAAAAGTAAGAATTTTCCCACCTGGAACATCACTGACCTTTTCATAAAGCTGTTTTAAGTAATCATACGAAGATGCCGTATTAATGGTGGAGGCAGAGTAGGGCTTGGAATTGTTAAGAACCTGACAATTCAATTCGATTTCGATTCTTTAGGTCTCAATTCGATTCAATATCAATTCAATATTGATTTAAATGCTTGGATATTCATCCAGTGATGTAGGAATAAACAAATAAATCATTAGAGTACCTGCTGATGATTTTTAAATTCAAAAAAGTATAGAAAGGCTGTACGGAAATGGCACTCTCTTGAATGAAGTAAAACTTTGCAAGAGCGCTTCACGTTCACTATAATGTTTATCGGGCAGAATACAGTACGTTCAGTTCATGTTTGCCCAAAATATGAATAAGTTCATGAACGATCATTCACTGAACGCGTTTAGGCACAACACTGAATACGATAGTGTATTGTTTCTTTTAAATATGGCAATATTTCTGCCAAATCAGTAAGTTAAAAACTTGCCTGCTTATTAATACAACCTGGTGTTTAACTCTCCTGTATTTGTTCAGACATGTTTGTTTCATCTTGACTCAGACTGAAATATAAAAAAAAACAAAAAAAAACAAAAAAAAAAACGTTGCAGCTTTCGAGGGGTAGCATGCTGAAGGCGCAGTGGCAGCAGAGACTCCAAGACAGTTCTGTAAAAACATTATCAACACTAACCCTAATCCTAACCCTATTAAACAGGTGACTTTAGAAATTGCTAGTTGCCCATTGTGGTACACACATCATAACTATATATAGATGCTTATAGATTACTTATACCATATACCAAAAACTGATTGCCATCTGCAGGAGAGCGTGCAGGCTGTTGTGACTATTTGATCAAATGGGATTAAACACGTCAGTAGTAACAGCATGTATATCTTTGTGAAAATGTTATGTTTCTTGTACCCAAATAATCACAATCATGGTCAGAGAGGTGTTTGTAGTCTATAGCATAATGAGGCATGACATTTACATGGCTAGAGATAACATTATATTGTCTATTTTTTTTTTCTATAATTTATAAGAGTTTGCTGCATCGTGTTTGTTTGTGGAGACATTTAATACATTGTTCACAGATGGTTTATAAATAAAATAAAGATATCATTTCTTGTAAATGTAGTAACAACCTATTGCAGCTGCTCTGTGCCCTGGATTACAACCAATCATGTCCTTTTTTACCATTGTAAATAACTTAAAGTGGGCGTAACAACACATAGAATGCATTTCCCACTTGGTACATAGCAATTCAAGCAGCCACCCTGTTATCAAATGATATTTATGCCTCAACTTGACTTGAATGAGAATATTTTAAAGACTATAGATCACCCAGTCTTTAGTACAGTTTGAAAAACCTTTAAAGGGAAAATATAACCACTAATAAAAGCATAAAATGTATTGCAGCATCAGCATTGCACTGAAGTGTTCCTTCTTCGTGTGTTTCGATTTTGATGATAACACAGTATTGAAAGGGTTTCTTAATACAAATATGGGTATCTGGCAGGATGAAATTTCATATTAACACACAAATTGGTTATTTGTACAGAAACAGAAGTACTTCTTTTGGGTGGGCACCTTTAACAGTAAGACATGACTGTCATTGGTATATGTTTCTTGAAGGCTTGAAGGGCAACATGCCACCATATATGAGCTCTTTACTGAACACTGAGTCACTGTTCCACATGCTCTAGTGTACCTGGGTAAAGCCTACATTTTGGAAAACTGCTTCCAGTTTTTTAATTTAATTTGATTTAATTTAATAAACAATATAATCATGTAATTTTCAACACTTTCTTGTTGGAGGAGATAAAAAAAAGGTAGGCAAAAAACAATTATCATAAGAATGAGGAACATAGAAGATACAAATCTGAACAAGGATGTTGCTCCAGCTGTTAAAAGGATGTGTAATGTGTAAAACATTCTGGCTGTGGGTTTTGAATTTCACACTCCCTTGAGCAGCAAACTCTTTATTACCATCACATGTGAAGTGCAGCACATTACAGACAGACTCCTTAAGTTTTAAATCTTCCCTGTAAGAGTCTGAGATATACCTGCATAAATGCTTATAAGAGTGAGCTAAAATCCACATAGACATTTTAATGATAGACAGTGCAAAGTATGTTATTTTGATTAGTTATTTACAATACATACAATTGAATTTTACATTAACAGAAGTTACAAAAAAATGTTTGTTTATGCTGTTATGTTTATCAGAAAAAGAACATCAGAATTGGACAGAATTGGCAGGTCAGACTTTGGAAAATCTGAAATTGATGCATTCTGAATGTAAAACTGAAAACAGGTGAGAGTGAATTTGACAGCACGGCACTCAGACGGAGACTTCATTTCAAATTCAAAGACGGGGCTTTACATTACAAATATGTGGAGGATAATTCAGCAGGGAAAGCTACCAGGCATTGACCTGAGAGGAAAAAGCTACGAAAAAAAAAAAAAAAAAAAAAAGTGAGCTGCTGTAAGCTGAGCACAGAGTGGTAGTGTGAGGACGAAAGTTAGCTTGGCACTTGAGACCAGCCTTTCTGATTGGATCTGCCATTACTTAATGCAGGATTAACATAACAAGAGTATCAAGAAATGATTAAAGAATGATGGCATCTACTCTTCTCCCTGGGATAGGGAGAATAGACAAGCATCAGAAAGTCTATTAAAGTTTGTTGGTTGTCCATCATCATCAGTATGAATGAAGGTAGCTGCAATAAGACTTTAAAGGCTGTATTTATTCCCTTTATTAAGGTGTTAAGAAGGTATTTTCAAATGAATTTGGGATCTGGAATTTGGAAGTGTTGGAGATGAGTAGATTATGACTTATGACTGAATATATATATATATATTTTTTTTTTTCTGTTAGCAGCTAGAGGTAGTTTGTCTAGATTAGGCTTGTGAATCTATATAGCTATGTAAATTGTGTTCTTGTCATCAGTAGCTTGGACACCTTCAGATATCGTCTGTGGACTTTCAGTTGAGGTCCAGTATCTGCTGTTCTGACCGTACTGGTTTTTGTTGACAGTGGAAAGTGGAAAGACAAATCAAAGAGAGAGAGGGGGCTGGTCTTTTCCCTTCACCATTAATTATGATTTGCTGTGCTTAGAGGTCAATTACCATGAATCAAAGTTAGAATAATAAGGCCATCAAAATCTTGTTCAGTCATTGGCCTCTCCTGTCTGATCACATAGCTTCATCATGTTTTATGCTCACTTTATCACATGGCGGAGTGACAGCATGAGGCTCGCTCACCAACATCTAATAATTCAGCAGAACAATAATGTGTTGTTGTAAAAGTAAATGTGTTTGTTTGTTTGTGTGTGTGCGTGTGTGTGTGTGTTTGTGGAGCAGGTTAACATTTTTAGGTTCTTGGGAATCATCATCACAGAGAACCTGTCCTGGCCTTCACAAATCACCGCTCTGATAAAGAAAACAAAAAAAAAAAAGGGAGGCTAAACTCACTGGTACCTATCTACCAAGTATCAATGATATTAGTGAGGTGAGATCCTTCGACTAAGTGGTGGAGGTTAAAAAAAAAGACATCACCTATAGAGCAACTTTTTTGTCATCAGGCTGTGAGAGTACTAAATTCATCCTTCACACTCTACTACAACTACCAATTTATAAAATTGAATTTATATAATTTATTTTTTGTGAGTAGCATAAAGAGACTTCAGCCAACATGTTGTTGTACTATCATTGCCACTGTCATGGAAAGGTATCTGAAGAACATATAACACTTTGTGGCCAAAATGAGATTTTTTTTTTTCCTTCTTTTTTTTTTTTTTTACTGAAAAATGGCAGTTCGAACAGTGTAGTTATGAATCAATGAGTCTTGAAGGGCAGATGGCACAAGATGTCCTTTGCAAGGTACATCTACACAAACAATGTGACCAAAGATCCTTCAATGTTAACAGCTTCAAATGATTTATTAACTCAGCTGTAGTTCAACCTCTAACTCTGGTTCTTAAAGGCTAAACTTGTTTTCAGACTTATTATCAGTTGTGCTGTTTTCACTCTGTGTGTGTGTCTGTGTAAGTGTCATTAAGGCACAATGTAAACCTATTGTCATGGGAACTACCACAATCAGTAGTGGGCTCTCTGCCAGGTGTCTATGTGTCTGTCTGTGTACAGATTATGTCAGCCCTATAGCATCACAACAGTGCAAGATACCGACGCAAAACTTTACAGGTGTGCAGTTGAAATCAAAATGAAGATCGGGTTTGAAGATCTGTGTCAAGCAAGGACAGTAGATGTAGGTACATGCCTAGAGCAAGAAAAAAAAAATCAGCATCCTAAATCACTACCAAGCGTTTTGCATGCTCAAATGGTTTACCCACAGGGGAGTTAACAAGAATCAATCTGGTGCCTCAAACCACTGGGACCTATTGAAGGAATCTATTTTGTCCTAATTTAGCTCTAAAATGATTTAGAATAAGTAGAATGGTCAGCTGGTCAGTTTTTATCAGTAATGGAGACATTTTGGACACATTCAGATATGCGGAAACATTTTGGGTGGAGCCATCATGTAGCCAAAATGTAAGAAAGTGTTCCAAGACTGTCGGTTGTGAAGCAGAGGGACTCAAGGTCTGCATGTATTTCGCAGGAAATTCTAGCAGTGATATTATACCTTCCCATGTACATTAGAACAACTTTATTGATGGGATGCAACTTTGGGATGCAGGTCAATGAGAGGTGGAATGAGTTCACTTAGATCAACTACCTTGCCAGTGGAGAGACAATAGCCCATTTTACACAGAAAGCCAGCGCTGTGGCTCCTAATGTTGATGACGTCGGTGTTTCCCAGGTGTCCTCCAGTTAATCTAAACCCGCGGACAGTTTATAATCATATGGATACTGTTATAATGTGTTGTGATTGAGATCCTGACCCACCAAATATCCTGGAAAGTGACACAGTTACGTTTTTTTACGCTAAATTACATAATTACATAATCACCATCAGTAAACAGGACGCTGTCTGACTCCCTCACTCGCAGGGACAGAATTGAGCAGGGCAGTTTTCTGGGGGAAAGTTCCCTGAAGTCTCGATCGGGAAGGCTGACAGGCGCGGTGATTTATTTTCAACACAAAAGATGCTGTAATTTTGGGCAGAAATGTGACAGAGTCAGCAGGACAGATAGGAGGACAGACACTTCTCCATGTACAGTTGTGGTATTTGTTTTCCTCACGTAAGTTGCCCCCGCTCAGGGCAATTCACCAATAATGTGGCCCTGATACTACCTGCAGAGGCGGATTAGCGCCGGAGCGAAATTTCCCCTCTTTCCGCATGTGAAACTTTTACACAGAGGAGGGTGCAGAGAATTGGCGCAGGATTCCCGAATACAGTCGGCAGTGTGAATGGGGCTAATAGGTGATAGCACCCAGGGGTATTAAACACCTAACAACAGATCACCTCCTATCATTATTTTAAGATCGCTGCTTACTACACAGCTGTTGCAATCAACTAGTTATGTTGGAAATCGGTGCAAGGTGGTCACCAGGTTAGCTGGAATAGCATTAGCATTGGCCAAACTTGGCAGCACTAGTGCTGCACCTCCCTGGCTGGGGGGGCGAGGACCAAGGTGGAGTGACTTAATCTCTGGGTGATGGAGCAGGAGCTCCATTGCTGCTCCCTGTGATAAAGTGCCTACTTGAGGGTGCCGCTTCAATGGAGAGATGGTTCTGGAGATTAAGATGCCGGATTGAGATCTGCACCTTTTGGAAGTAACGTCAGATGTAACTTTTTGATATCCAGTGTTGGGCAACGATACTATTAAAAGTAACTTGTCACATTACACGATTCCTGCCATTAGAAGGTAACGTGTTTGTTACTGCATTATCTACTGAAGTAAGTTACATGTTTGTGTAACTGTACATGTAGCATTACCTATCACTATCATCATTTTGCAGCCTTCTTTATAGCCCACAATCACTAACTCTGCAGCCAGAATATAGGAATGGCAGATGCTATGTAACATTTACAGCTCTTTATAACAATTCCCTGAAGGAGAAAAATAGGTTAGAATCATTTTTCTGTTTTTGTTTTTGTAATACTCATTTCGACCACAAGAGGCTGAAGTGCACGACTGCTCATGTCCTAAATGAAATGAAAACTATCCACGTTCTTCCAGGGGAGGTTTAATTTCTCTCTGCGCTCTAGATGCAAGATGCATTTATTAAGTGTTAGCAGGTTACGTAACATGGCCCAGGAATGTGTCATATACTGCGCTAATCAGCCGTTAGTTTCACAGGTGGGATATTGTGTATTATCAGCTGTGTTGTCAATGGTCCTCTACAGTGAATCATGAATTACGGCCACAACAGAGAGGATGATGAAGAAAGTGCATATTTCTGGCACAGAAAACAAGTTGCATGTGTCTTAGGTGGAGGTTGGAAAACACTTGTTATTATTATTATTATTTTTTTTTCCATATAACGTTATCCTTTATCAGTGTGAGGACAGTGAACCACTGCAGTATTTACAGTGATCGGACCCACAATCAGTGGCGTCCCTCAGCCTGACATCACAGTCATGTCCACTGCAGCCATTTCAAACTAAAGAATCAGACTTGGTGAAATATGCACAGTATTCATTCTTTAATATGCAAAAAGCACATGTTTAACACAACATGGATCTATGTTTGATATTAAGTGAAATTTCACTTGGTGCCACACATGAAGAAAAAACAATGTGTCTGCAGTTCTGTGATGTATCTGTGGTATCACGCTCGTTGCCTTGGTTTGCATTGAAGCAGTTTAAAAACTGTATATTACCTGCATACACATAGATAACACAGAGCTCTGTTCCCTCCATTGTAATTTCAGTTGTAAAAACACAATGGCAGACAGATTTTCTGTCTAGCTTTTTCCCTCTCTAGCCCCACTCTACTTCCACACCATTCAAACACTGTTGACTGTATTGGGCAATAGACATTCTATTTAAACCTTTTGTGCAATCGTGAAAGTGCTGCATGGAAGACAAGAATGCTGCAAATATTCAATATGACCTTTACCAAAGGCCTAATAAATACTAATTTCCTGTTCATCTAATTAGCGCCTGGAGGAATTTGTCTTCATCAATTATTGAGTAAAACCAGGAGGCACTATGTTCTGTCGTTATGATGGATTTATAATGGTTGTGGTAGTGGTGTGGGGGGTATTATTTATTAAGTAGTTCTTTAATTGTGTTGAAAACACTCCCTGATGTGTACAACATTAAAGGGGTGGGATATAACAATGCTGCAGAGTACACACCTGTTGATGTGAACACAAACAGCTTCAAAATCATTTTGATGGTACAGGGTCTGGTAATTGGGTCTCTGTCACAGCCACATATCATTTGTTTCTACATTATGTAACTTCAGTGAGAGGGTAGGATCACAGCTTTACATACGTGTTCACTTCAAAATACAAGTTTTCAAGACATGGCGTAATCAGCTGTGTTTGTTGTCAGTGCCTAGATTACATCTCGCAAATTGTTACAAACAGGGGATTTGTTTCAAAGTTTCTACATAATGGTGAAGGTTAAGCAGCTTGTCAGTCAAATGAGAATAGCTGGTCCAAATTAAAGGTCAGTCTACCTTAGTGAGCCTGGGCTGAAGTCAATGATTCCGCATCTAATCCACTTCATTACTGACAAATTACTGACAAATTATCAGCCCAATACTGGGAAACATATATAACAGCTATTAACCGGTATTTGTGAAATTCTAGGTGATAAATAGAGCTGATAATGTGAGCCAAATACTTTCAGTGACGTAACAAGTGCAGCCCTCTGAAATTGGGAGGATGTTCTTCAGGACTGTGCAACTTGTTTAGTGTATTTAAGTTCAAAAACATCTTAAAAATACATCATGAATCATTCCACAATGCTTCAGCCTCGCTGGTCTTTTTAAATACACTGGCAGAGACCCTGAATGCACCATCCGTCGGTTCTTTATTCTAACATGTACTTTATCTGTTGCACATCTGTATTTACAGGTGAAAAGGAGCAGAACAAAATACACAGAGAGGAAATAAAACAATGCCAAGTGTCACCTCTACACACAAATGCCTCTACACACAAATGCAAGCACGCTAGCTTTGCACACATACACACACTTCAGTCCAGTAGGGACTACACAGTAAGTGATGAAGCAGCAGACATGAGCTGGCGTCGATAAGGATACAGCTAACATTTATTAAAGCACTCTTCCTCTTGTGCTGCAACTCTGGGACTTCCTCGTGGAGCCAATGGACGAGGCATAATTAAAAAGATAATGGTGCTGGCAGTGGCCTGGTTGGCATGGCTCAAGGGCCGCCCACTGCTATCTGGGCAGCCAGAAATGAGAGGTGATCCATTTCAGCCCATCCTCCCACAGTCCACCTCTACTGGATAAAAGCATATAATATGTGCGACCACTCACCCCATCTGAGTGGACCAGAGCTGAGCAGGAAGGTGGGAGCCAGCGATAGGGCCTTATCTCCCAGTTTAAAATTTAATTGTCGTCTTCCCTCTGCTAAGTTTTTCCTCCACCTTCACTTCAATCTTTAATGAAGATTAAGGAGTTCCAACTAAGCCTTATCAACATGACTAAGGAGGGGAGGAAAAGCCTAATCAGGAGAAGCCCTCACACACACACACACGCAGTCATACTACCAACCTGTACGATGTACTAAACAGTACAATCTAGAGCTATGGTTTTTATAGGGTTAGGGACCAACAGACCATTGAGCCTGTTTTTTTTTTTTCTGAATCAAGCTCACATCACATTAGTTTTGCTAGATTTATGGAGTTAAACTTTCATGCATATCAATAATTTAGTTCTGAATGATTTAATATTAATTCAGTTCAGTAGATATGGTACTGTATGGTGTGTTTTTTGATCAAGTGGCTCATGAAAAATAAGATGTACTAACTTTAGCTTGCTACAGGCGTTAGTTTAAATGTATCAGATGCCAGCATGTTCTCACTCCAACTCAAATATGGCAGCATGGTAAGTTGCACAGTGCGATGGTCTTCTTCTCCTTCTAGCATCTGTTTTGCATGAGAAAGGCTCCTTTGTCAATTATAATTATGCAACGTCAACCTCCTAAGAATAAAACTTAAGTAAGTTATGCTACATTATGTCTGTAGATTACCTTACTTTACCTTAAAACAGATGAGCCCTGACACTTGGTCACATGGGACTTAACCCAAGAGCTGACACTAAGCCAAGATTGCAACACTTTTTGTCCTCCCCACTTTCAGTGTGGTCTAACAATGGTAATAGCATTCCAGTAAGCTGGGTGTGTGAATCCAGCTTAGTCCCCCCTGGTATTTTTGTGAACTTGCAGATATGGACAAGAAATTAAATGTCTATCCTCAAAACAACAACCTGACCCTAAAATAATATCAAAATATCCTTAGGCAATATTGTGATACACACATACATGGTTTTGGAAATATCCTCAAAAGCTCTTCATGAATTCTTGAACTGGGTGACAAAATCAAACATAACAATATTATTAACTACTACTTGATATCAATATTGCAGAAAAATTGTGACAATGACTATTGGTACTTTTACAAAACACTAACATCGAGAGATTTCTGATGAATTATGATCAGTAATGTGGATATAACGGTGAGTTGGGTAAAGACATGTATTGGAACAAGAACACAGACTGGTCAGTTTAGATAATGACATGACTTTACTGGCATTCAGCCTTAAAGACCAGGAAACAAAACAGTCATATCACAATATAATGATATCCAAAATAAATAAAAAAGACAATATACATATATGTATATGTACTGTATAGTCTCATATCACAATAACAGAACATATCATACATGTTGTCCAGCCCTATATCAAGGTAGAAATACTGATTTTGTAGCTCAGAGAAAGGATGTTTATGACATACCATCATTATTATTAATTTACATGTCACAATACTGTTGGATTCAAGGCCCAGTGTGTTTCTTTTGTTATTATTAATGCCATAACACTGCAGTGACGTGGAAATTATAAGATAATGCTTAAATTGAATAATTAAATATATAACATTTTATTATGGTTAAATTGTATCATCAGTCATGTAATCTGTTGATGGATTAATCAACTAATGAAAAAAAAAACAATAATGAATGATGATTCATTGATCGTTAGGTGTAGCCCTACAATACCTTAAACTCACAGCCATGTCAGCACTCGCTATCACTAACGAGGTTCAAGCTAATTTCAGTTTCACTGTTCACGTTTTGATAACTGTCAGTGTGGAGGCTGCTATCAGCAGTTCAAGAGCCAAGACCTCTAACAGACACATTTGGCACGGGCACTATACTGTGTGATGCTCCGTGATCTGTCACAGTCAGAGTTAAAGTCTTGATTAGTAAGTTACATGACCACTTGAGGTCTTTGGTCAAACATATATGTTGTATTGCATGTATAATATGATGAGCATCTGAAATATTGAGACTGGGGACACAGAGAATAACATGTCAACATGAGTATCTGTGAAAAGGAAAGACAAACAAAAATATACAGAACCACACACACACTTAGTGAAGGAGCTCACAACCATCCCAAATCAAAGCTAACAGATGACATCCCATTAATAACAGTGCCTGTGAGGACTCAGCCAATCGAAGGAGAGAAGACCCAAATTGATATCATGGATTCAATCTTATTCCCACGACACAATCCTGTTTCCTCTAAAGCTGCACTCCATTTAGCAGAAAAATTACGCTATTTTCATCAAAGTCAAATTATCAGATACATTCACACACAAAGGCTTGTATGTACCTATATACATGCACACACACACACACACACACACACACACACACACACACACACACACACACACACACACACACAGAATAGGGAGCAAAGGTTTCCCTCTCAAAATGAAAGCGGGGGTAGTGCGTCACTTATTGGCTTCACTGGAGAAAATGAGCAAATTGGCACCAAAATGACTTGCAGGGAAGTTTTCTCTCTGTTTTACATGCACTTACACACACGCACGCACACACACACACACACACACACACACACACACACACACACACACACACACACACACACACACACACACACACACACACGCACACACACACACACACGTCTTCCGACAACGCAGAAGCAGCATTCACACCAAATCAGGGTGAAATGGATGTGACATATGGTTAGATGGAAAAACATTTGTACAACACTGTTTGTTTGTTTGTGTGTGTGTGTGTGTGTGTGTGTGTGTGTATGCATGTTTTTTAACATTCTGCTGTCCTCTGGTTTTGAGTTATATGAGTCGTAGAATGACACCATAGTCAAAATCGCTCTGTTGGAAGGCACACCGCTGCATAAATGTGGGTCTGTGTGTGTCTCTCTGTATGAAATTAAGGCAGCAAATGTGAATCAATTCCCCAATAACTAGCAACTCTGCACCTGCAGCCAAATCCCATTTGTGTCCTCACATGTAAAGTGCTTTCCACTGAACAGAAATGACTCCCATCTGCCCTCCTCATGAACACACACATTAATACGCATAAACATATACATATGGACAAAGTCAAATACTCATGTCTAGATGGCTAAGGGGGATGAGTGAGGGAGAAAAAGAGACAGCAAAATGCTGACTTCAACATTTTTCTCCATCTCACAAAAGTAGCCGTCCCATTGTCAACATGATGAATGAGCGATAAAAAGAGAGAGAGACATACAAAGAAAGGAGAGGGAGAGAGGTGGTGAGGAAATAGCTTTAGAGGAAATGAGGAGGTGGAGCAGTCCAACCTGAAGATGTGATAGCAGCTGATTTTAGTGGAATATTCTTTTAAGTAATTACAAATGTTGATATTTGGCTTTATTATTTTGTAATGACAGTGCTTTTAAACATGCCCTGTCACTCAGTGAATGGTAAGACAGTCAGCGCATTTAAACTATGACCCCACCCTGCTGCTGGTCATCAAACAGGTGAAGACTAACCCTATAACAAGCAGCTTCAGCTTGTGACTGCAACGGGCTGAACAGCTGCCTGTTTGGCTTACAGGTTGAAGTTAGTGTGATTGTGTGTCAGTGCAGAATTCATTAAACTACTTGGAGAAACATCACATGTTGTCAAAGCATCAGGATTGATTTTCATTATGACATTCAAAAAAATTAAAAAATCTGCAAAAATGTTAGATTTTTGATTCCATGTGCAACATTTGCTTTTTAATACCAGTGCTAAATTTGGGAGCTAAAATAGAAAAATAAGAAAAAAAAAGTGTATACATCTCAAAAAGCCATGTCTCATCAATAGCTGTTGTTAAACCTCATATATCTGAGGCCCAGGTTGTATGCCTCTGTGCACCAGTTAAAGGGAAACTCTCACCAAAATGCAACCTAGGCTTTTGTTGTGAATGTATATGCATCAAACCTTCATGTAAAAGCATAGTTACGATGAAAGAGGCACTTTTAAGATTGACCATATTTTCATTTTCAGCTCAAACTAATTTTCAAGGGGAATGCATGACTGGTGATACTATGAGCAAAGTTTCATGTTGTGTCAAGCCTTCTTAGTGTTTTAAAAATAGCGATTTTGATGCTAGCGTAAAAGTGCACCATGCACTCCCATTGAAAATGAATTTGAGCCAAAAACGAAAATACGGTCAATCTTAAAAGTGTCTCTTTCGTCGTAATTATGCTTTTACACAACGGTTTTACTCATATACATTCACTTAAAAAAAGCCTAGGTTGCATTTTGCGAGAGTTTCACTTTAAGTTGCTGTTCCTGAGCCATGGTGTTGAATAATGGCTAGTACAAACATTATGATTTCACAGTGAAGCTCACCTTTGACCTTTTGGATATTACCTGCCATAACATTGTTATTTACACATGAAGACATTTTGCTGTACTTATATGTACATAAGAAATGTTGAGTAATGGCCAAACATGTGTTTTGGGAGGTCACAGTGTCCTTTGACCACTCTATTCTAACCAGTTCATACTTGAATTCAAGTGGAGATTTGTGCCATATCTGAAAAATTACCCGGGGTGTTCTTGAGATACTGCAATCACAAGAATATAACAGGCAGATGGACAACTCCAAAACATAATTTCTCTGGCCATGACTAAAATTGACAGCTTGAGTTTACAAAAAACTTGCAGTTAGTCAGATGTGTTGCAGTTGGGCGCATATAAAAGATGCTACAAAGTCAGATCAGTTGGACCACGATGTCTTGCAATATATCTTTAAACATTACAGTTACAGCTGAGGATGACAACAGAAAAACGAGTCAGCCAATTTCACATACCTCCACAATGAAAATCAACTGCCATTTGTCAAACCAGAAGTGACTACTATTGTTAGCGCGACGTGATGGTGATTTGTCTGTTACTGGGACTTAAGGACAGAGTGACATTACTAGACAGGAATCTAGAATAGCAAATGATACAAATCACACAGATTATACATGCTGTAAACAAGCTCCATTTGCATCATATATTTTTATTAGACTTTGCAAAGTAACTTTGACATTCTGATCTCATAGAAGCTCTTCAACCACATTTCTAATAACAAGTGTTTTGGATGCTTGTGATAAAATGGTGGTTGTACAAAACCTGTGTGACTAAATGACTGTGTTGCTGCTATTCAAAAGATGTCACATTGTCCTCAGATCTCTGCAATTAAATGTATTGCTTAAAATGTTAAAACGAATAAGAGACACAAAAGTGTGACAATCAATTTTCAACCTGATTTTTCTCATGCAAAGAATAATAATATGTTTAAAAAGGTCTAGAGAAGGAGAGCTTTTCAAGCTCAGGTCAAACGAGAATTACGAAAAAATATGCAGTTCCCCCTGTCGCCTGAGTAACTGTGAAACCCATATCCTCTTTAGTTTCTATGTCACTGACCACCAAGAAAAGACACAGAGACTTGAGGCTATAATAACCCAAAGCCAGAGTCAAGGCCAAATAGGAAGGCAGTCTGCAGCAATGCAATTAACAGTACCAGAAATAACAAGGATTGACTACTGTGACACATGTCAAGTCAGCATTTTTAAAACAATCTTGCAAATGTGATCTTGCTAAAAGTGTGAGAGAGTGGTGCAATGAAAATGAGGAAAAAGTTAAATATCTGGTACCACCTGCTGGTCAGAGGTGGTGCCTGGTCAGAGGCAGACACACCAACACACCTGCAAACTGTCTGTATTGTTTTTACCTTAATTCTTGTAAACTCAAGAGGGGATGATACAGAGATAGACTGAAGCTACAATATCCTGCACATATGATGCAGGATGCACTGAGTCTGTCTGTGTGTGCTGATGAAGGCCTACATGGAGGTTTTTTTTCCATGATGATGTTTGATGTTTCATTGTCAGAGAGTTCGCCAGCCTATTATGACCAGTAAAACAACTTGAATATTCAGTGTGAACTACCGCTCTCCTCCAGATGGCCCACAAGACTCGCTCGCTGATTGTGATCCATGGCAGCTGACAATCGGCCCATTGCAGAGGGCTATAACCTGATGCTTGTATGCTGATGACAGTGTGAAGCACTGGACTCAGACGGAGCACTAATTGGACATTACTCCTGCAGAGAAGGGCTAAAAGCATCTCCGCCACTCTTTGTGCTGACATCCCTCTATTACTCTCATCACACTCTTCTCCATTCCTTTCGCTCTGGACTGCGCTCCTTTAATTGTAATAGCCTTTCTGGGAGTGTTAAAAGCAGCTCAGAGACACTGGACATCACTTTAACAAATACAAAGACAACCTTTGTCATTCATGCTCCTGAGTTCTCTCTCTCTCTTTGTTTAAGTGTCTTTACAATGAATGCCTCCATATCAACACTTATCACAGTTTTTGTCCATTATTTTTCACTCTTTTGTGCTGGCAAGTATGTGTAACTGAATTAAAGATATTTACCATCCGCAGCAGCGTTGGATGGTATTGTTTTCACCTCGTAAGTATGTTAATAATGTAAGGGTGGATTTAACAGCTCACCAGATGCCTTGCGCTATCACCATTAAGGCCAAGTTTTAATTTTTAATGAGGTGGAAACAAACTCTTACAGCTTCACAACATTAACAAATGGCTGTGGGCTCAAATTGCACCAAACAGCATGGAGCAATCAGCCTGGCGCAATCAGTGTCACAGGTACTGTTTTGACTAGTTTGTTTCCATGGATCAATACTCATTGCTCTGAATGTTGGATCAAACCCCTCTTGTCTTAGTCAGTGTTTTCTTTATCAGTATATTCTTGTACTGTCATATCTGACTCTGATTGCATATATGTGACAAATGTAAAACAACAGTGCAGAAGAGAGATTAATTTGCCAAATAGAGGAACAACAAGAGCTTCCATCAACCCCAGGGCAACAGAGGACTCTCCACTTAATAACAACATTTTGAGAAGACAAGTTTCGTGGAGCTTTATAGGGTGCTAGAGAGGTACACTTCTTTAGGAAACTACAGAGCTGACGGCTATAGACAGAAAGGGCACATATAAGTAACTGAAGGAGACTTCCATTTAAATTTGTTTCATTATTGATTCTGTGATCTTGAAAGTTATGATTTTGGTGATGAGCATCTTAATTATTACTATTATTTGTGTCAATGGCCATAAAGAACACAAATATATTTTCATATTAAAGCTGCAAGCAGCGATGAACGGGCTGCTTGCAACTTGCAGTGTACATCACACATGCTGCCGTCAGGGTGTGCCACGTCGATGTATTCAGGGCAAGACCCTCTACATGTTTGAGCAACTTGGAGTAGCTGGCAAATTGTATGTGGAAGTTAATAATGAGTTGATGGTTTTATGGCGAAGCATCAAAATGGAACGTGCCACCAGGTGTGATGTAGGTGAAAGCTTTTGATATGTTTTGTCCACAGATGCTACTTGCAAAGTTTGTTGCAAATCGGTCAAATGGCCTAGGAGGAGTTCAAAAAAGTCAGTTTATCATATTTTCACAGGGCCTTAGTGGCTCATGGGCAAGTAGTCACCTGGGTTTCATGTCATTTGGACAAATCGATGTTTAACACTTTATGTTTTGAGCAAAATGCATGGGAAGTTGTTCAACTTGAGTACTGTTTGGAATATCAAAATTCTTTTTAATAACTTTTTTGTCAAGAGACTCCACACATGCTGTGTACAAAGTTTGGTGAAAATCAGTGAAATCGCCTGGGAGGAGTTCAAAAAAGTAGGTTTGCAAACTTTTGAAAATTTGCAAAAAAAAAAAAAATGGAGGTGGATATGGGCGTAGATTCAGCACAATTCAGTGAATGCGTGGATATAAGGTTTTTGAATGTGCGACAAAGTATATGTCAGTTACAAGCCAAAACGCTCTGTCCTCGATTATAGTGACATTATGACATTTTTCGGCAGGTGTGATGTATATTCCAAGTTTGATGAGTTTTGGGGCATGTTCAGGCAGCAAAAATGTGATAATTAGGGCCAAAAAAGTTGTCATTGGAATAACAATAGGGACCTCGCAGGTCGAGACCTGCTCGACCCTAAAAGGTATCCAACTCCCCAAGCATTATACACTGTACTTGACAGAGTGGAAAAACATCATTTATGTCGCAGTCACAAAGGCATGCTGGTAGCATATTCGTCAAAACACCCACACCCAGCATCTTCATAAAAAAAATCTCGCTGGCTTTTCAAGCTTCCTGCTAGTCAGACTTTGTTAAACTTGTAAGGTCACACTTCTGCAGCAAGAGAGAGCAACGCTGGCATCGTAATGAGTGGCATGGATATTGGGCAAAAAGAAAATGCTGTTGACAGCATCAGAAACTGTCAACGAGGGAATGTTAGCATCAATTGAGGAGGTGGTTACAGATGAGAACTTTAAGAAGTGTAACAGATTTGATCAAGCAAATTCCAATAGCTGACACGTCAACTATGAGAAGAGTCAGGTACCTTGCACTGGACATTCTTGAGGCGCTTTTGGCTGAGGTGACGTTTTTTGCCACGGATGAATTGACAGACAACAGTGATGTTGCACAGCTTTGCCTCTATGATTGATTCTTGGATGGGGAGTGTTTTTGGGAGGATTTCATGCCACCAGTGAGATTTTATTCACCAAAATTGCTTAATTCTTTGAGGAGAACAAGTTGGATTTGGAACTTGTCAGCATGCTGGTGATGGATGGTGAACCCTCGATGGCGGACAGGGAACATGGCCTGGCCGCTAGGATGGCGGCTGTGGCTCCGCAGCTGAGATTGATACATTGCCTTATCCGCCAAAGCCTTTTGTGTACCAAGCTAAGTGGTGAGTTAAAAGAGGCCATGGACCCCTATAATACAATGCACAGAAGTAGTTCTGCAATCACAAGACTGTATTTTTTTTTTCTTTTTCTTGAATATTGTGATAAATATCATATCCTGGACTATACATCGTGATGATCAGGCCATGAGTTTTTGGTATCATTATATTCCCATACAATATAATGCACAGAAGTAGTTCTGCAATTACAAGAAACAATATATTCACACCTGTTGACTCCTTCAGTATGTTGTTGGAATGAGTAAACATGTCTTCTCATATTCTCATTAAGACTGAGTTTCATGAACTGGCCACCGTACCAAACTCATTGAATAGCCCTGTTGGAAACCAGTGTATTCACCACAGGAGTTTTCATTCTTTATTCTGGTCAGTGTGTACACCCGGCCTTCAACCTATGTTATTAAGGCATTCAAACAGACCAGTTTAGATAACTATCATGGAGCATAAACTCTTGTAGACCAGATTACAGAAATAACGCTAATTGTCTCTTCAGGGATGAAATCCCCCCCCCCCCCCCCTTTTTTTTCCCCCTGTTATTTTATCGGATTATCTGGTAATGGGGGTTAACAAATCAAGTCTTATGCCACCTGAACTGCACAAGGTCTCATCTGGGCTGCCCAGATAATATCAGACATGTTTGGAGCAGCTGAAAATGCTGTAAAGCAACAGTAAATATTCTAGTCCTTGAGGCTAAAGTTAGCTGGAATGTTACTGTCAAGAGAAACTTAAAATCTCACATCCAGTTATTGCCAAGAATAGAAAACCTGTGTTGTCTCTGCTTATCCTTCTTTGACCTTCTGCATTAGTTTTTTTTCCCCTGCTGCTTGTCACTACAGCAAGTTGTTGCACCAGTCTCCATTTTGTTTATGTCTGCTTCCCCGAGAGATCGTGTCAGAGGGATCACAGTGTGAGCCCAGCTTTAGTCTGCAGAGTCACAAAGCCAGAGCGCTGATGCCACATCAACAACAAAAGATGTCAGGTCGTGGAACCAGTCATGATGAGCATTGTTTAGCAAACATATTGTGGCTTGTTGTATTGTTTTCAGTTGTCATATCGCGTTTGGGAAGACCTGAGTGAACAAGGTATAGAGAGGTTTTCGGTCTGGGTGATCTGCGGGAGAGAAAACCAGGGGCTCTATCTATATCATGCACTCAGCGGAAAGCAGCACACAGTCTCTAGTTTCAGACTGACACAGTTGGAATTTTCACATTCATTCCCCGCGTTTAGCAAATGTACTTGCACCCACCTGTGCGCCCCTGGGTGTTTAGGTCTTAAAATGAGGTCTGGTCAGGTGCACTGATGGTAGATTGCTATCTTGAGGCAGCAGAAGATGACAGCACCATAGACCAACAAAAATCTGGTCTAAAGTCAAACTGCAGTATCTTTCCTGATATTTAAAGGACGCATTAGATGCTCCTTCATAGGCACATTCACACCGTTCATACACTCTGATTTTATGATTATAAGGCTGCTTTCAGTTATCTTATACATTTCCATGAACACAGTCATATACCGTGACAACACATTTAATCAGCTAAACTAAAAGCTGTGGTTATAAACTCTCCAAAGGAAACCAGTCAGCAGTTTTAAATAATCGGTGTATCAAGTTTATCAGCTGTTGATAATCATCTCATGATAATGCATGTGGAGTTAGAACAGTCTCAATATTATTCACAAATAAATAGACATTCTACTTGTTGGAATGTAACTTGTTGGAATGATAGACACATTTGTTGCAAACGTGGGTTGCAAACCCAGGTTGTACAAAAACAATAATGGCAACAATAGCTATGATACAATTACCCCAAATTCTACCAAGATCATCACAGCCATGAGATGAGGCGCTGGAACGCAGCCCTCTAGACAATGATTGTGTTTCCACTGGCTGTGCCACAGCACGTCTCAGCAGCATCCAGGAACAGGCTCTCTGCTCTGCTCTGCTCTGTGGAGAATACTGCTGCGTCAATCAGCACAGAGCAGATCAAGTCAGACAGGAAGTCAGGCAGTGGAGCGGCCAGCAGACAATTTTCAAAATATAACACGGTGTGCCGACTCGGACCCTAGAGCACCACAGAGTCAGAAATATTAACAATAAACACAGTAAACGGACAAATAATGAAATGATTAATCTGTGTAGCATAGTCAACCCAGTAGGAATAGAGAAAACAAAGGGAAATAAACATGATCTACACAAGTCAACAGCATCAGGCAGCCATGAAGCTCCACTTCTGAAACACCCCCGGTGGGATATGAGTTTTTTGTGAAAAACGGAACAAAACAGCAATGCACACAGCAGGTAACAAATATCTGCACGGTGGAATCAAGGGGTTAGAGTTTCCTTGGTACTAAAGTTAAATAAAAGGCCAATATGGACTCCTCTATCTATACACATCAAAGTGATTTTGTTACAACAGATCTTGCACTCTATCACCAACAAACATCTCAACATGGAGCTTCAAAGAAGCTCCAACTCGCCATCAATGATCTTCTCTTTCAGCCGCTAGAAACTTTACAATTAGCTGCCATGTCAGTTTGATTGTGCTGCAGAGCCTTGATTGTGCCTGGAGCCCTGCTGTAGAACACTGATAGAGGCTAAACCAGGCCAAGCTGTAATTGATATTGTAGAGAGGGAGGAGGAACCGTGTGTGTGTGTCTGTGTGTGTGCGTTATTATAAATTCTTGTCACTCCCTCACAGTATACATTGATTAAACCAATTTCTACTATAAAATATTTCATGAGTGTGCTGTACAGTATTTGCTCTAAGTTGTTCAGATCATTGCCACTTAAAATAATAGTTTAATAAATGTATATACTATCCAAATAAATCCACAGTACGGTTTTCTATTTCATCCCCTTTGTCTGTGCAGGATTTTATGATCAAGCAAAATATTGAATTGAACCCAGTTACAGGCATACATTCCATGGACTCAGAAATGATCTGCAGTGGAGCGGTGTGAAGGCTACCGCATGGACTGTGTATATTTCCACAGATCTAAGCTAGTTGAGATTGATCTTTCCTGCTGTTATTAGATTGGTATTGATGCGCCAGTAGGACAGATGGCCACACCTACAGCCGGGGTCACGCTTCAGAAGCTTAAATTTAATCGAAATAATAATACATTTTTTATGATGAAGCTGCACAGAGGTTTGGAAGCGAGCGCTGAGTTGCAGGGAGCACGCAAGGTAACATTAGGACTGAGCGTTTACAGCCAGCATTTACGACTCACTAAAAGACACCACGCACACAGTGGAAACATAATGGCAAAACACTTTGTGCGAAACAACCGCACAACCACACTTCATCCAACATAGGGCTAAGTCTCAACCCAACAGTCAACATTTTACCAGAGTACTGAGTTATCTCTGCATTCAAAATGTATCGGAATGATTAACAACTGCGTCTGCATGCTTCACATCTTAGGGCAATCTACTTATTGATCAACAAACTCACTAGATTGTTCTCATCCCCCAGCCCTTCTTAGTCCAACTTTATTCTGAAAAATACTAAACACAGTGAAAGGAGCATCTACAGGCACACATTTCAGATAAAAGGGCCCATATAACTAGCTGTAAAAAGAACACCGATGCTAGTCAGTAAAAGATACCAGATACTTAACTATAGATAGTTTTACCACAGCAGGGCTGGTGGGGCTGAGGTACACTTCCTTTTTTTCAGCATTATTCAATTATTACAGAGGAAGGGAGAGAAAGCAAGAGAGGGAAACAAGCAAGAAGGATGGCAGAGAAGAGAAAACAAGAGAAAGAAGAAAGGTGGATGGATGGATGGATGGATAGATAGCTAGATAAAGAGAAAGAGGGTGTGCAGCGGTGTGGCAGAGGCAGGCAGAATTAAAGAGGCTTTTTTGTGGCGTTTAATATCCATTCATTGGCTGGACTGCTGACACAGTGAGAGCACTGCGCTCAGGATTTATAGCCACTTCTAATGGGCATGCCCAGAACCAAAGCACTGCAGTCAGCACATTCTCCCTCTCTGCACACACACTCACAAAGATAACCCCCGGAACACACACACACACACACACACACACACACACACACACACACACACACACCTTTCTTCTCATCACTTGTGGGGACATTATATAGACTTACATTCATTTCTTTGAGACTTACCCCTACCCTCACCTTATCCTGACTCTAACCCTTTGCCCTAACCTTAACCCAGGACTTTGCCTTAACATTTAACAATAATGGTAATGATTTTTGGGGTCCAGCAATTTGGTCCTCACGCAGTTGTTGGGTCCCAAACGTGAGTGGGAGACTACACACAAACACATACACTCTCTCTCTCTCACACACACACACACACCCACACACCTGGGTTATTGTGCTGTAGATGTCTGGTGCAGGTATCTGCAAACTCACTGCATGAGGAACATACAAATGTTCTCATATTGTGTGAGTCCACTAAAAACAAGAGGCACATGCAAATACATACAAACACAGACACACACTGACCTGCCCAACTGGGGGTCTCCATGTACAGCCGACTGGATGGAGAGGGGATCTTTTCGCTGCCCTGTTAGACAAGGAGAGTGAAGAGAGAAAAAGGTTAGCCATCAAAGGAAACGTTTGAACGGGTAGTTTGATCCAAAGGTGCAGTACATGACAAAAGCACCTGATTCAGCTGTTAAATGATGTTTTTAATTAACCAATTCAATTCCTATACATAGAGGACACAGTTCTACATGTATGAGTGTGGCTGCAGCTGACCATTTTACCATAGTTTGCAACGCTAGCATGTGAGACTTTAAAGGAGAACTTCGGTCAACTTACACATGCAGCTTCATTCCTCAAGCTACCCTTGACTTGCCAGTATCGAAGACGCGAACACATTTGGTCCAACCATTACAGGGCTCCGTGAATGGAGAGTTAGCACTGACAGCTAACAGCATGGGGTCAGAACTTTACACTGTGTTTTAAGCATCTTAACATGCTCCAAATCTCACCCCAAAAGTTATGCAACATCAGCAGACACCTCACAACACAGCACTGACTCAAAATGAATTAAAAAAGTAGTTAAAACAGTGTGTTTGTGCAAGTAGCTACATACTGGTTTGTTGACATCCGTGTCTTCTGGTAGCTAGAACAAACTAGTCAATCCGTCGAGCGTGCGCTTACTCCCCCACCGGCAGAGACGGAAACTTGAATTTTGCAGACAGAAACGTATTCCAGCATTTTTGTTTTTCTGTTCATAATGTACATGTCCATGTTACAGCCTGTCATGAGCCATGAGCCTTACACTAGCCTGTTAAGCACGCGCTCGATGGATATACTAGTTTGGTCTAGCTACTGGAAGACACGGATGTCAACAAACCGGTATGTAGCCCAGTAAGGGTTGCACCAAATGCGTTTGCGTCTTTCAGCGCTGGCAAGTCAAGGGTAGCTTGAGCAATGAAGCTGCATGTTTAATCGACCGAAGTTCTCCTTTAATACTTTACCTCCTAAAAAAACAACTGAGCAGGCTTTGAAAGGAAGTTGAGAACAATCTAAGTGACTATTATACACAGCTGTATTAGTCACACTTGCTTAAATTAACCACCCTGCAAAGTCCTAGTACTACAAAGGTTATACTACTTGTGTATGCTCATGGAAGGTGTATTTTGTGTTGCTGTTGTGTTTTATTGCGTTATATTTAAGTATTATATCTGGTCCAACAAGTTTATACAAGCAGACAAAATATTAAAAATACATCAGCTTTGAACTGAATTGTAAACCAGACCCACAAACTACTGTATATCATCCAGAATGATCACCACCTCTCTTAAACACAAACTGAGGATTATAACCTTCAACTATTTAGCAGTATTTTAGTAGTAGTATTTCAGTGGTGCGCAATTTATTTTAGGTCTGCTATGTGAGACAGCATTAACTTTAACAAGGTGTGGTGTGGAAACTATTACAGTGTATGAAACTATCACAGTTGCGAACTAGAATATCTGCATTTCCTAAAGAAAATGCATGTGACTGCTGCGTCTGCTGCTGAGTGACTCACATATAATGCAATTTACCTCAAAGGACATTAACATCTGGTGCT
Source organism: Acanthopagrus latus (assembly GCF_904848185.1). Taxonomy (NCBI): domain Eukaryota; kingdom Metazoa; phylum Chordata; class Actinopteri; order Spariformes; family Sparidae; genus Acanthopagrus; species Acanthopagrus latus. The sequence continues at coordinate 1,519,645 of NC_051058.1, read as the reverse complement.
GCTGCAGCAAATACACAGTATTTACATATGCACAAACAATCACAAAGTTGTATTCCCAGGACACAGCAGGAAACAAAAAAAAAAAAAAAAAAAAAAACAGAAGGAAAAGAAAGATGGATCAATGAAAATGACACGTAAGATGTGATCCTGTAACCAAACAGCAGCTGTGAAAACTATTGGTGTTGGTGAGACGATGTGCTCAGACAGAGGCAAGAGCACCACTCAATGCTCAATGCTGTATTATGGTTATTAGTAAGGTATAATGTTGGAACGAGGTCTATTCTGATTAAAAATGCATGTGGTGAGCACAGGATGGAGGTAACTGTGTGTATGTGAGCATCTCTTAAATGGTTGGCATTAATCTTATCTATAGCTCTAATCCCTCCAATGGATGTGTGTGTGTGTGTGTGTGTGTGTGTGTGTGTGTGTGTGTGTGTGTGTGTGTGTGTGTGTGCGTGCGTGTGCGTGTGTGTGCGTGTGCGTGTGCGTGTGTGTGTGTGTGTGTGCGTGTGTGTGCGTGTGTGTGTGGTGTGCATGTGTGTGTGGTGTGCATGTGTGTCTGGGAGAGAGGTTTTGGTGAGAAGGAAGTTTAGCTTCATTCAGTTTAAAAGTTATAAGGACTGATACATTCTGCAAAAAGTTTGTATTTTCTGTGTGTTACTCAGGTGTGTCTGTGCATCTGTGCATGTTATGTGTGATTGTGCCATGTTCCAAACTTTATGGGGGTAGCTAACACCAAAACCAACTGAATCACCAAAATAAGTGTTGGCAAAGTATGTTTCTGCACAGCCACATTATTTAAATCACAAGGTTTGAAAAAAAAAAAATAGTCCTGAGTCCTTTAAGTCGCACTACATTTATTATTGAAAAAGGAGTGTTGATGAATTGAGTCTCACAGCCTGGGGAATGAAACTGCTCTGTGTCTGGTGATATGGTAGCGGATACTTCTGTACTCGTTGTCAGAGGGCAGCAGGGTGAACAGATAGTGGCTGGGATGGTGTTGCCTTTTAGTGTAGTTTGGACTCTGTGCAGACTAACTCCACTTTGAATCACCTACTGTGGAGCCTCCCTGTCCTGGGCTGTGATGAACCATGACAGTTTGTGATGTTTTCATTCCAGTTAGGATGTTTTGTGTTGCTCCACTCTAAAAATTTACCAGAATCTGACCCTGGTACTTAGCCCTCCTTAATGTCCATAGGAAGTAGAGAATTTCTTTACATTTTTAACCAGGTTGGTGATGTGTGATGACCAAGATAGTGTCTCAGTGACTCGAAGGAATCTAATTATGATCACCTGCTCCACCTCAGCTTCACTAATGTAAAGAGGGGTGTGTCTTAGCCTCCTGCTTTCTAAAATCAACAATCAGCTTGTAAATATGTCATGTTGCAGAGTGTTGTACCTAAGCCCAGAGTGTTTAGTTTTCACAATCTCACCTATGAGCTTCATGGGTGAGATTGTGTTGAATACTGAACTGAACTCAACAAACAACATTCTGATGTAGCTGTTCTTATTCTTCTCCTTATCAAGGCACACAGACCAGCTGGTTAGGATGAAGTTGGGCTGGGGGCTGTGGAATGTCTTGTTAAAAACACCCAGTTATGTTGGCACAAAAAGGATGGACATTGTCCTGTGGTCTCCTTAAAAATATGCAGTAGTTTCACACTTACGAATGCTAAAACACAGACTCAAACCATGGTCACTGGCTCGGCTACCCTGTGCCTAGAACTCCACCACCACCCCCTCCACCCTCTGATGTCAGTCAGGTAATGAACATTTCCTGGATGACATCCATTTGTTTATGATGTACAGTAGCACTTACCATAACCTGGATGACTGACAACCTTCATCAACTTGGTACACTGACTATGACACTTAAAAAATGTAATGTATCTGGTTTGCAGATATGCAAACTGTTAACATTTTATCCAGACACCTAGGCTGTCAAATCATGAGCAAAGCAACAAAAGAATAGGGAACATATAGAATCAAAAAGGTTAGAGTAGGAACAAATCCAAATAAAATAAGACAAATATGAAGTAGAGCTGGACAAAAAAAAAGAAACCAATTTATCCATTCAGAATGATAGTTCATTCACAAAACAATAGCAAACAGATTATCTGTCAGCAAAATGTTTAATATTCTTTTCATCTTGCCCTTACTCGAAGCAGTAGCAGGCTTATCAACAGATAATTTAACAAATATAGACAAAATGTCCACAGCACATGCATTTATCCTCCTTAATACTATTTCCCTCCCCTGGCAGTAGACTCCCAGCCTCCATCTCCACCCCCACTGACGAGTCCCATAGTTCACTTTTCAGTCAATACACCGGCCATACCTGGTCACTCCTTGCACACAGGGGTTTGTGACTCCATACCGCTATTTACAACAACGCCACAGTGGTGTCTTGCCCTTCCCCATCTACTCTGTCCCCACTGGGCTCTCCCCCTCCATCCACACTCTTTATCGGATACTCAGTTGTGAAGAATGTTAGGGAAAAATCTGCAGCAACATTTTGCTTCCTGGGTTCTAAGCTGATTGATATCATAGACATATACAAAAGATTCTGAGCATCCTGACCGATCTCCCGCTACCACAAGATGTTGTCCTTCAAATTGGGTGCATTGTTATTCCCAGCCAATATTCAGAAATACCAAAAATCGAACTTAAGCAAACTCCTCGGCTCTCTCACAGCCCAGAGTAAACAGCTTTTTGTTTCTGGTCCCCTCCACCCATTCACCCACTCGCACATGTTTCCATGTCAGGCTACAGTTCACCTGTGCTACCTGCAACATAGCCTTGTGGATAAGTTCAATCTCTTCTGGCAACACCCAGCTTTATTTTGCTTGGAAAGCATTCACCCACATGGCCTTTGCTAACGCACTCTTACCTACAACTTAATTTACAAGATCTTGAACACACCCTTACCCTGAGTACCAGTGCACTTACTCCCCCTTGTGGCTAAGACTGCATACCACCCTGGAGAGTACAACAATATTCCCAGTTGGACAATAGCTACAGTTTCCAGGTATAAATAAGCAGGCCACAGAAAAATCTTTCAATACTACGAAGCTGATCCACATTTCCTGTAAACCAAGTTTCTCTGGTCCTACTTCAATGAACCTAAAACCAGCTCTGTTTGACATTGTGCAAATCATTTTTAGACCTGGCTGGACACCATAAATGGGAATGGAACTCTTACGCAAGCCACCCCAACTAGCTTCATGTTTGAATATTTAGCAGGACTGAACAAAAGGAGTAGTGTTTTTCCTTGTTGAAGAATATATTTATTTGCATGAATATGTCATTTGGGGATTTGGGGATTTTTGATCCTTTGAATATCTGTCATTTAAATTGGAAATTAAATTCTCTGCAACTATTTGATTTTCAGTCGTATACAGGCCACCAGAATACTCACCACATTTCCTTGATGATTCTGCCGAGAAGCTCTCAATTATCTGCACTGATCTTTTGTCATTTACACATAGATACTGCTGATGACAAGGACACCGCTGAACTCTCTGCCCATACCCAACACATTTGATCTGACTCCAATCTTAAAGTGCAAGGCAATCATTCTTTTCTGAAATAATCAACAAGAAAAACTTGCACATTTCATTTGCTTAAGTTGACAGATTAACCAATCCTCCAGACCAAATACCACCGATACTAATTTCTGTCAGCAAATACTGGGAGACTGCATCATTTTAAATGACAAAATTCAAGACATAGATATACATATACGGCATAATATACCAAGCCGAGAAGCACCACCGCTACAATCTTCCAGATTCAAATTAGTAGGCATGCAAAAAACCTTGTTATGAAAAATCAATTAAAATTGTTATTTCCAATATCAATCCATCCAACTGTGATGTCACCAAGTGCTTATGTACTGGCGAAATGTTGGGGGAGTATGGGTTAGGAGTATTGATTGATTGATTGATTGATTGATTGATTGATTGATTGATTGATTGATTGATTGATTGATTGATCAGCCTCGGTACCCGTTCTTGGGTAAAGTTATTGAATAGGTTATTTACAAACAGCTTCTTAATTATCTGGTGATGAACAAGTGTTTTGAACTGTTCTGAAGTGGTTAAATCATAACTTTATGGAGGAAAGTACTTCTTGTCATTGCTAACTGTGTGTCACAAGGATCAATATTGGGACCATTTTTGCTCAATATTTACATGCTCCTGTTATATTAAATCTAACAAGTTGCTTACCAGAATTACACAAATTTGCATCTTACCAAAACCTGTTGACTAATAACCTATTGATTTCCCCTGTAACTGAATTGAACAAATCAATAACTAAAGATAAGACAACTGTCAAAATGTCAAATCTCAAAATCACATCACAAAATAGCACAATAGCAAAAATAATAAAATAGCAATATGCCCAGGTGCAGTATCCAAATCACTGTAGCTACAATTTTGGATAAAGGTAAAATGTGCGAGAAAATAGTTGTCATAGACCCTATCAAATGTCACGTAATGATCTTTGTTGTTATATTTAATGGTCCAACATTGTGATTTTATTTACATTCTACATCCCAATTCTTTTGGAGTTGTGTTTATATGTTGGTTAATTTGTCATTTATTTATCAATTAACTGACAAAAGCAGGGCTGCAGCATACTTTTCATACTTTTGGCATATACCCGATATCTTCTTGTCACCTCCTCAACCTATAGTGTTTCCAACTCACAGAATTTACTTGGGCAAGCCGCCCAGGAATATTAACAGCAAGCCAAGTATATTTGGCGACCAAATTAAATATTTTTTGTACAGTGGGGCAAATAAGTATTTAGTCAACCACCAATTGTGCAAGTTCTCCTACTTGAAAAGATTAGAGAGGCCTGTAATTGTCAACATGGGTAAACCTCAACCACGAGAGACAGAATGTGGAAAAAAAAAACAGAAAATCACATTGTTTGATTTTTAAAGAATTTATTTCCAAATTAGAGTGGAAAATAAGTATTTGGTCAGCTACAAAGAAGCAAGATTTCTGGCTGTCAAAGAGGTCTAACTTCTTCTAATGAGGTCTAACGAGGCTCCACTCGTTACCTGTATTAATGGCACCTGTTTTAACTCATTATCGGTATAAAAGACACCTGTCCACAACCTCAGTCAGTCACACTCCAAACTCCACTATGGCCAAGACCAAAGAGCTGTCGAAGGACACCAGAGACAAAATTGTAGACCTGCACCAGGCTGGGAAGACTGAATCTGCAATAGGTAAAATGCTTGGTGTAAAGAAATCAACTGTGGGAGCAATTATTAGAAAATGGAAGACATACAAGACCACTGATAATCTCCCTCGATCTGGGGCTCCATGCAAGATCTCACCCCGTGGCGTCAAAATGATAACAAGAACGGTGAGCAAAAATACCAGAACCACACGGGGGGACCTAGTGAATGACCTACAGAGAGCTGGGACCACAGTAACAAAGGCTACTATCAGTAACACAATGCGCCGCCAGGGACTCAAATCCTGCACTGCCAGACGTGTCCCCCTGCTGAAGCCAGTACACGTCCAGGCCCGTCTGCGGTTCGCTAGAGAGCATTTGGGTGATCCAGAAGAGGACTGGGAGAATGTGTTATGGTCAGATGAAACCAAAATAGAACTTTTTGGTAGAAACACAGGTTCTCGTGTTTGGAGGAGAAAGAATACTGAATTGCATCCGAAGAACACCATACCCACTGTGAAGCATGCGGGTGGAAACATCATGCTTTGGGGCTGTTTTTCTGCAAAGGGACCAGGACGACTGATCTGTGTAAAGGAAAGAATGAATGGGGCCATGTATCGAGAGATTTTGAGTGAAAATCTCCTTCCATCAGCAAGGGCATTGAAGATGAGACGTGGCTGGGTCTTTCAGCATGACAATGATCCCAAACACACAGCCAGGGCAACAAAGGAGTGGCTTCGTAAGAAGCCATCAAGGTCCTGGAGTGGCCTAGCCAGTCTCCAGATCTCAACCCCATAGAAAATCTGTGGAGGGAGTTGAAAGTCCGTGTTGCCCAACGACAGCCCCAAAACATCACTGCTCTAGAGGAGATCTGCATGGAGGAATGGGCCAACATACCAGCAACAGTGTGTGAAAAGCTTGTGAAGAGTTACAGAAAACGTTTGGCCTCCGTTATTGCCAACAAAGGGTACATAACAAAGTATTGAGATGAACTTTTGGTATTGACCAAATACTTATTTTCCACCATGATTTGCAAATAAATTCTTTAAAAATCAATGTGATTTTCTGGGGTTTTTTTCCACATTCTGTCTCTCATGGTTGAGGTTTACCCATGTTGACAATTACAGGCCTCTCTAATCTTTTCAAGTGGGAGAAATTGCACAATTAGTGGTTGACTAAATACTTATTTGCCCCACTGTATATTGTTCTATAGAACGATGCCTGAGTGCTCAATTAACTAATGGACAGTTTGCCTTCACTCTACACCTGCTGTCTGCTGATACTCACACATGCTCTGTAGACAAACTCACAGAGTGAGAGAGAGAGTTTCTATTCCAACCCCCCTCTAAAGCCTCAGATTGTGATGCAAGCTCTCCTATTTAATGTAGGACTACTAATGCCATTGTTTCATAAAAGCTTGCTTGTGCATCTGGTGGTTTTGTCTGTACGTGCATTAGGGTGGACAATTAAATTAACGCTGTGTGGGCAAACTATCAAAGCCATTCTGAAGGAGATGGCAAGTGCTGAGTGTTTGCGACCAGTTTTGGTTGACAAAGAAAACAGCAGGAGTGCTGTTCTGCAATACCATAAGAATGGAAAAAAAACAAAGGAGACAGAGCAGTGCTAATGAAAGATGCAACTATATAACAGCACCTGAAGGACTGGCATGCTTTAGTGATGACAGCTCCAAATTCAGCATCACTTAAGTATTGTGTGTTGTTGACCTAACAGACATTTGTGATTCTTAAAGTTTCAGTTGATACTAAAATACTAAACGCGCTGAGCTTGACACACACTACACAGGTTTTGGTATATTTATATAGTATAGCTATAATAGCTATGCCCATAATGTTATTTTTTTTTTGTTTTCCTGTGGTATCAAAAATTGATATTTTGCAAGTTATGGTATCGATTATATAAATTCCAGTATGGTGACAGCGCTATAGTTCCAGCGAGTCTGACCAGCAAAATGTCAGATTTCAGTGTCAATACTTGTTTTTAAACTCAGGTTTTACTTTTAATGTCAGATGTTACATTGGACACCAAATTTCGAAGTCAATGTGATAACTCAATACTCCAGGACCTACCCTCGCTTTTCTGATTAAATCTTAATTTTGATTTCAAAATATCCATCCATTTAAGTGTGCATGGTTACAGTTTATTCACTGTAACCAGGATCACCTTTGGCCACAGCACTGATTTTGCAGCGCCATCACTACATTCATGAATGTTTTAGTGTGTAAAAATTAATGTGCTTTACTGGGGCTGCTATAACATGGAACTGGAGGACTAAACGGATTCTGATAGCACTGGAGTCACATCCAGTCACAGCTGTCTTCTTTGTAAACGCCGACATCAAAAATACAAACATGTGAACAGTAAATGCCATCAATTGCCACCAGTGAAGGATGGAAATGGAAATGTCTCCATAACGGCTGAAAACCCCTATAGGCGATGTGTGCACATGCCACTTTACTTTGGACTATTTTCTCAACGAGAACCCTCCCAACAACATAAAAAGCAGGATGCACTTCAACACTCAAGCTCAAGGAAGGACTGATACCAAGTTCAAACTCGATACCTGTATGTTTTGCCACTACTTTAGGTTACTGATTATCTTGTATCTTTACCTTTGCGTTAGCACATTGCATGGGTAATGAAGAAATTGTTGCGTGCTGGAGCAAGGTTGTTCTATTTAGTATTAAGAGGCAGTCAGGGAAAAGTGTGTGAACACTAAGCCCTGTTTAAAGTAGATTAAATAACCAGAGTAATAGATTAGTTCAAGTCAAATCAAATCAAATAATATAAAAGGGGTCACAAGTGCTGAAAACTGAAATCATTCAGCCCTCAAGATCTACACAGCTTTGTATCCACACCCATTGTTACATTGCAGGAAAGAGCTTTGAAAACTGTTGTTTGTATTCTGGTATTCTGTTTTGCTTTGTTAAGGTTTTTTTTTTTTTTTTCTGACAAACTGTATATGCTGCATGTAGTGTTCTGAAAGTAGTTACCACATTGTGTACACTATAAAAACCTCATCTGCCAGCAGTGTAATTAAAGTGCCTCCATGCCTGATGTTGCTGCCTCTAGCTCTGACTGACTAGCAGGAAGATAAATAGCAGGTTTAGGACATGCAAGGTTGGGAGGAATTAAACAAGCATTCATTCTAACTGGCCATCATGATGTCAGATATCACTGAGTGGAGGGAGATGTGATGTCAGGACCCACCAGTTTTCAACAGCATCACTACTTTGTCAGATAAAGTATTACTTTCCAATTAATATAAGGAAAGGGATTACTTTTAATGTGTGTATCTGAATCTGTGGTGTGTGTGTGTGTGTGTGTGTGTGTGTGTGTGTGTGTGTGTGTGTGTGTGTGTGTGTGTGTGTGTGTGTGTGTGTGTGTCAGGGCTGAGCACCTCGACGAGGGGCCCCTGGCAGGTGACTGGGCCTGATTCCATTAAGCAGCCAGTAATTTGGCCAACGCTTAATCAAATCAACTTTAATACCTCCAATCAAATTACAGCAGCCTCCAGAGAAGAAGAGATGGAGGGAGAGATAGAGGGAAGTATGGAGACAGGCAGTGCTGGCCCAAGCCTTTTGGGGGCCCTAAGCAGAATTTGACCCCCCCCCCCCTTATTTGATATGTAAATAATAATAATAATAATAATAATAATAATAATAATAATAATAATAATAATAATAATAATAATAATAATAATAATAATAAATCGAACCAAGCAGCTGTTTAGTTCGCCTATGCCTCGGGCCGGCCCTGGAGACAGGAAAATGAAGACTGAGATGCAGGATGCTGTGGATAAAGGTGGTGAATCTACTTACACTTGCAGGTAAATCTGAGTGAGACAGGACAATGAAAGAGAGGAAGAAGATAAGACAATGTGAGGAATGTCAAACGTGAGGAGATCAGAAGAAGAAGCTACACAGATAAAAAGATGAAAAAAGAGTTTTGACATTGACTGCATGTCAGTCTGTCCTCCTAGAGGGAGCCCTCCTCTGTGAGGTTTCTCCCATATTTTCCCTGCTACAAGGCTTTTTTTTAATTCTGAAATGTTTTTCCTTACTCAAATCAAGGGTCTGAAGACAGATGATGATCGTTCAGTGCACAGATTGTAAAGCCCACTGAGGCAATGTGATTGTGATTTTAGGCTATATCAATAAAATTGACTCTGCTTTTTAGGAAAGTGAATCAAGGAGTAAAAAAATATTGCAAATTAAACTGGCCACTTCTATTGTAAGTGCTGATCTCATATGAAAGATATTCAGTGTGTTTGGTGATATATTTACCTGTGAGTGCCATCCCACAAGTACCCTGCAGTTTTTAACCATGTGTTTGAAAGGAAATATAACAAATTCTCATTCAATAAGTGAATGTGGATCATCTGAAAGTGAGCAAGAGCCACAAACACCGTTGAGAATTTATCATACTGCAGAAAACAATTTCAATTGCACTGCATTTTGATGCAGATATTAATAAAAGGTTTTGCCATCAAACAACAATAATGATTATTCATTAACAACGTGAACGATTTTAAGTAGTACAAGCTTGAGATTTGGCCATTGTGGTTCACGTACAGTTAATCGTAATGATTGTCGACCATGACGACGGAGGCAGAGGCAGATGCAGCGGTAGGTAGCGCCTTTAAAATGTAGTTTATTTTTGTTCTCTTAATTGTTGTTGGCTTTGTTGCTGAAACACATACTGCTTATGGCTGATACATTCCTCAGCGCTGCAGGGAAAGTGCAAGTTTTGGATTAAGAGCAGCAGACTTTGAGACAATCACTGCCAACAGCATCTTGCAACCATCCAATACGGCCCAAGGCAGGTGAATGGGATAAGAACCATGTTAATCCAGTTTGGACTGAAGGCTGCGGGACTAGAGCGGGACTACAGTGGACTACAATAAAGGTTATTGAAAGTTTAATATGTATGAAGATGCTGACCATGTTATCACCATCTTGTTGTTGCTGTTTACATTTAAGCAGTTGGTAATTTAGAAAATGTACAACATAATTATTTCTTGAATGTATAAGTTTATAAATGTTGGAATCCGCAGATGAAGTTTTTCATTGTTGGTTTCAAAATGGACTCTGAACTTAAGTCAGTTCCCAAGAATTCCCTAGTCTCCACACCGAGGTGCAAAGACTGCCAGGAGACCCCGTTTTCAGCTTCTATTGGCCAGGGAGACAGACCAACACTGACCTGGTAGCAAAACTCCAGCTCCTTCCATTGTTCTCCCTTTTCTCAGCTTTCTTCTCCCTATGGTCTGCTTTGCACCTCTTCTCTCACTTGGCTCTTCTTGGACCACCCTGACATCAACAGCTGGGCTGCTGGAGTTCGAGCATGCCCACAGAACTGGGCCTAGATAGCAGACATTATGGCTTAACTGTTAAACTTGGCTGATGTACTGCACGTGTGCTACATCTATGGGCTTTGTCCCCTGGTTGAGTGACAATTTTATCTCTGTGTAGTCAGGTCATTGGTAGTTAGCTCTGTAGTGAAGCTATGTTTCACACAGACTCAGGGTCTTTGTACTTGTCTGAAACTGGCACCGTGTCACAAACACGCTTCCTTCAGCCTCGACCATATCGCACCTTTGTGTGATGTCAGTGAATACATAGTGTCAGCACCATCATTGTTTTTTGATTTTCGGTTTCTGTCCTATCAAAGAAACATGTGGTAAGGCGCCATCTTGAAGTTGACCCCTTGCCATGTTGTAGTTCCCTTTGCTCAGCCATTTTGTTCATAATTTTACTTTGTTCATGCCATTCAAAACCCTTGCCACCATTTTGCTTGCCCCCCCCCCCACCCCGCCGATACACACACACACACACACACACACACACACACACACCTCACTCATCTCTACTAAACCCTCCTTTTCTCACTTCCATCTCATTCAAATATTTGCAACAGTTCTCCCAGCAGGCTTTTCCGAAGCACAGCCTTGCAAACTCTCCTGGTGGGGCAAGATGAATAGTTGCGGCACCTAGATGTATCTCAGCACCACTTTTACTAAACCGCATGCTGCAAATGTTAATGAGAGCTCCCAAATGCCAGCACACAGAGGAGATTGGCCTGTTAAACAGACAGTCACTGATGAATAACAGCGTGTGCGGCTATGATACACTATGAGATCACTGGCAGAAAGTCAAAGGCGAGGAGAAAGTAAAAAAGTAATAAAGGAAGACAAGCTCATAACCAAGAACAGGAAAAATAAGGAAAGGGTAGAAACACAAGAGAAAGATATAAGACTGCATGTGAACAGGAAAATTAATGACAAAAGCAATAAAGACAAACCTGAAACATACACAAAGAGCATGTGTGTTATGTATATGTAGATTGAAGGCCCAATAACAAAAACAAAGAGAATTTGGAGGGAGATTGCTGATGGCAAGGATGTAAATATGAAAAACAATTAAGCAAAGTCTCCAAAATAAAAGAAAACTGAACAAACAGCACGCCAACAAAACCATGCATAAATAATCCCAAAGAGCACAATGCTTTACGTCCAATTTGGTTTGATTTAAGAAAATGTAAGAAGTCATAAAAGCTGACAAGGATGTTAAGCCACACCATGAAAAACATCTTGTTGTATGCAAAATCATTCTCAATCATGGAGGAAGGGAGGGAGTAATCTTTTGTTTATTTAGGGATGCATAGTTATTTTGTAGGAGAGACATCACTGTTTGGTTTGTGGTTTGGAGGGGAGAAGCTTGAAAAGTTCCTGATGGATGGGTGGGAGGCTGGATTTTACAGGAATGATGAGAGCTGAGCTGTTACAGCTGCAAACCCAGCTGCTAACCAGCAGTAATCTTGTAGATTTCATCTTGCGTTTTTGATAGCTAGGATAGGACTTTTTTTATTTTCAGATGTACACATTATTGCACAGTGGTCCTCAATAGGCTATTTGTGGCCTCCGAACTGTTATTCCTTCACTATGTGTTTTGGTTGGGTTGGCACGTGTATACCGGGACTTGTCTCCATGCCAACAATACACAGACAGCTGGGTCACTCACTGCGGCAAGCACAATTTTTGATTTTCACTTTTGTTTTTGGAGCAGTTCGCATAGTGACATTTTGCAGGCTGTAGGAGCCTAGACTGCATGAAAGTGGCGTGTTCCAAGTTCACTGCTAAATGAAAAGTGGACAGTGAAAATCAGCAATTGGAAGAAGAATGGACTGAAAAATGTGCATCCATTCTCCCTCCAACCAGCAGAAGACCCATGTGCTTAATATGCCAGGAGACTATAGCTGTGATGAAGATTTCCAATTTGAAATGGCATTATGAATTTTGAAGAGACATTTCCTTAAAATTCAGAGGTAAGAACAACAAAAATAAAGGCACTGAAATTGTCATATCAAGTTGCGAGCAGGATTCTTGTCACATCTATGACACAACAACAAAAAGCAACAGAGTGCTCACTTAGAGACTTTTTATTTTAGTTTGTATTTGTGTTGTTGTTTTGAATGAAAAGAAAGGGCATTTTGGTTTGTTTATATATATATATATATATATATATATATATATATATATATATATATATATATATATATATATATATATATATATATATATATATATATATATATATATATATATATATATATATATATATATATATATATATATATAAAATACAGTATTATTGCACCTGGCAATACATGGACCTTTGAGTCATTAAAAAAAAAAAAAAAAACTTTGTGGGCCCTTGTGGGATTTGTATTTGAGTACCCCTGCTGTTGAGTGATACTGGCTACTGATGAAGATCCCCACCTGACTGTCCTTAGTCTTTCCACTAAGGTTATTTCACAATGAAATTCTATGTACTTTGTGGATAAATCCTTTCACCGATTTCCAGTAGGTCCATGTGGGTTTCTGATACTGGTGCAAGCACAGTGTTGAGGGTGGGGTACCAACTCCAAATATAGATGTAGCTTCACTGAATTAGCCAATTTGTGCCAAATTTCAGTGCCTAAGAGCACATCTTTACAGTAACATTATAGAGATAGAGATAGAGTGAGACATCTCCCCAAAACCCAAAATTCCATACCATCATCCTGCTTAGCTTATCCAAACAGTCTCTTTTTTTTTTTACCAAGTCCAAAACCTTGAAATGATCCAATAATATGTGAATTGTGCACAAACTATGAGGAAACATTTGGGTATGCGTTATTTCATTCCTGCTTCGATTTTATGTAACAAACCCTTTGTTAAGTAAGTTTGATTTTGTAAATGATAACTGCTGACCTAAATTTGCTGTAGCTTCAGCTTTACTGTTTAACATTAAGCCTTAACATAATTCAAACTGGCAAGTTATTTATAAATGTACTCCCTGCACATCTTTACATGGGGTCACATTTGGAGCCTGTCTCAAATGGCCATTCAAGGAACTGCAGTTTTTTGGTACTTCTGCTTAGATTACATTTTAAGCAGCGGTTGCACACACTGCACACTGCCCTAATGCCAAATCTTCCCAAGTGTGTTTCTAGCTTTTCCAGAAGTACTTCATGTTACTAAAGTAGTATCAAGTGTTTTGCGTGTAATCTGATAAATTGCTTCCAGTAATGTCACCCAGTGGCTTAGTTCCATTGTGATTAATGTGGGCACCAGGTTTTGAAAAGCTGTCCCCTGGCCAAATACTGTTAGACACATTATTATTATTATTATTATTATTATTATTATTATTATTATTATTATTGTTGTTATTATTATCAATATTGATTCAGCAGAACTAGAATTATATCCCCTTTTTCTTCTTCCTTTTTCAAAACTCGTTGCTTATATTACCTACAATACAATCCACTGAGAGACATCACTGGAGGCCATTTATCAGATTACATGCAACTTCCTCTGGATTTATACCACTCTTTTCACATATGTAGTAGTACTCCCCAACTCCATAAATACACTTTCATTTGCAAAATGGGTGGATTTGCACTTTTAAGAAGCCATTTTCAACACTATATACACATTTCAGCAGAAACCATCTACAGCCGCCACTCAATGGCTCGTGCTTGCACACTATAGCGAGTTGAGGTGTATTTTTTGGCTGACCTATTGTTTTCCACTTACATGCTTAAGTGCGCAGTTGGGGTTTGGGAATGTGTCAAAATGGCTCTGAGCACACGGCAGTACTGCAGCTGGACAGATCCAGTGCAGACAGTGACAGAGGACTGCAGCAGCTGCTGTTGTGCAGCTGAAGTGCTGCTCTTTCACTGCACAGTGGGCGAGTCAAGGTGTCTGCCTTTCAATACTCTCAAACCGTAAGAACAACTGTTATATGTTCAAAGTATAACGTCAACAATGATTTTGCTGTTGTGCGGCATATGTGTTCTTTCTAATTTATTAGGAATGTTATTAGTGGATGCTTTAGAACACATATTACCACTAGCACCCCAGGAGGCATTGCATTAGTGGTTTATGATGTGTGATAGCCTCTCCTGATGCATAATTGAAATGTCTCAAAACAGTTCGTTGAGTTTTGCCAGGTAGCTGGTGATTTGGTTCATAATACAAAGTGTTTGAATAAACAGGTGTGATAGACTTTTCTTGGAACGCAAGAGTGACGAGTGACTTGTAGACTAGATCATCTGAGTAGAGTAAACTACTGTTGGTGGTCGTTTTAGAGAAAAAATAAAAGAAAAAAAAACATTTGAGGACAGGAAATGATTCTGTGCACTGGACTGTCTCTCTGTTGAGATCTTTTCCTGGCTGATGTTCACAGTCCCACATATTTCCATCTTTATGGTTGACTGTCCCTACTTTTTCAAGACCCACAGTGTGCAGAATGGCCGTTTCACTTCTCACCCTCGTTTATTGTGCCAGGTCCACATAAAAGCTTGATTGTAGCCATATACTGCAGTATGCTTGGCTGTGTGTTATGGCCACTGATCTTTATGTCTCCCTGCACAGGAGGAAGACCCCAACCTCAGCAAAACATCAGCATTCATGCTTGTGTGTCTGTGTGTGTGTGTGTGTGTGTGTGTGTGTGTGTGTGTGTGTGTGTGTGTGTGTGTGTGTGTGTGTGAGTGTGTGTGTGTGTGCATGCATGCGTGCGTGTGATGGAACTATGCCATCACAACCACCACCACCAGTCCATCTGCATACATTTTCCCAGGGGATGCATACAATAGGAATACTTTAAATGAGGCATGCATATATGGATGAAGCACCTCTCGCGTCATACGCAGGGCCCTGTGTGTTTTCCTGGTTGCATGTGTTTTATTCTCTCTTCTACATGCCTGGTGCTGGCAGTTACGTAATTAAAAGTGAAGCCGAGGAAACTATTGAAAAGGTGGGTGGGCATATGAAGATGGAGTGGGATGAGGAGGTAGTGTGAAGTTGTAGGCGTCAGACATGATTAACCTTTGGAATAATTCAGGGATCCGATTTGCTGTAAACACCTGAAATGAAAATAGAGAGGGGGCAGGGAATGGGTGAGGAGTGAAAGGGGCGAGACGAAAAAGTGTGGCATGATAATGTAATGAGTCCCACTGTGGGTGTGTGGGTCAAAGCATGTACCGCAGTTTTACATTGTTACGATCTGTGTGTCTGTGGATGTCTCTTTGGAAACATCTGAATTCCTCCATGTCCAGTGGACAAGAGGTAAGCTCCCGTCTCTGAGAGGGTGAACTCTATTTCACGGGTTAGTGCTACAGTGAACAATGACAGCATCTAGCCTCTTGGCTTCATGAATAACCCTCCCCATCTCACAAATACTTTATTTTCAGTTCCGTCTCAGCAGCGCTATCTCCGGCAAAGCCACCACTTTGGGCCACGGGGGTAGTTTTTCCAAACAGCAGCCCAAGTCAGATGAAGCTTACATAGAAACTGCAACCAGAAAAGCACCATTTTCCCCAGACGGTCTGTACCTACTATATTACCTGGCTGTTCCAATATCCTAAAGACTTTAATAGCACACAGAGGAGGGAGAACACAGGAAAGGAACAAGCATGGCAGGTTGCAGAGGCAAGATTGTCACAGATACCTGACCAGCAACAACTACCGCAAAAATTTGTTTCATTCAGAATGTAACCACATCAGTGTTATAATATCAGAATGTTATGATGTCTGCAATGTAACAGGTTGAATTTGTGTGAAGTTCATTGTTCAGTCTACAGTGTCTACAATTCACCGTCTAATACTCTCAAAGTTCTGTTTTGTCCATATTGGCTGCTTGTGTAGTGTGTGGCAGTGTTTCCATAAAGGCAGCGTTGCTGCTGCAGTACGGCTCCTGCCTGCCCTATCTGTCTTTCATAATTAACAGTGAAGATTATGACATGAATTTCCTTTACCCCCATTGAAATAGCAAGAACAGATACAGGCTTTAAGACTGCAGTGAAATACTGTGATGTTCTCAATATGATTGTCTATACATCCTTTTTCATGAGACCTTCCTTGTTATGTGCTTGAGACGGGCTACTAATGTTGGCATTTCAGCTGATTTAAACTGCCAACATGGTGCCAAATTAAAAAGCAAGACATTTCGTAACACACACAGCGAGTGTGTCCAGCTTGCCTCAAGGTCCATATATAACAAAGGGGTTGTACAAAGTAAAATATTAGTCTCTTCATCAATTAATGTCATTGAAAAAAAATCTAATGAATGCTGTCCTGGTGAGAATGTATTGAGGAGTCTGAGGAAAGAATCTGCTCTAGTTTTTTTGTGTGACTACTGATCCTTGCCAGGGTCAACAGATTGTGGCTGTCAATTAATATGATTTGGGTTATACTGATACAAAATATATATTTAAACATTTTAAAATATCCTCAAACGCACTTAAAAAATGCTAGGACTGGGTGACAAAATATTACAATATTCTTGACAACATACCTCACTTGGGAAATATTTTATTGTATATTGTTTACAATATGATACTTTGACAAAATATTAGCACTTTTTTTTATTTTATTTTTTTTTATTTTTTTTATATAAATCATCAGTATGTTTGTGAAATGACTAAGTGGGTAAAGGTAAGTATTACAATACCCTAACCCTCACCCAAGCTTGCAACAGAATGGTCACAGTGATGGTGACCTCAAAGCTGAAAACATATATCATAAAATATATATCAAATTAGCTATGTTGTAAATGCATTACAATGCTGAAAAAAGCATTAATTCACCAAAATTAACAATTTAGTAATAACCATTTAAATTTGAAACAATCACACATGTATTAAATTATATTAAATTATGTATTAAATTATTTCATTCACATCATTTTCATTTGAAATGAAAAACAAAAACAGTTTAAGAATACATATTTACAATAAGGGTTACAAAGGGTTAAGTCATGTTGGGACAGTAGCTGTGGACTAGAGACAAATGTTGACAGTATCTTAATGCTTACTAATGTATCAGTTACATATTATTAATGCTTATAATTGTATTAACAAATGCTAATATAATATTTATAAACTAATACTGTGTAGTTAATACTGAGTACAAAAGTATTAGACCTCTAGTTTGTATTGTTTCCAATCTGGAAATGTTCCGTTTCTCCTCTTGTAGTTCCTCTGCTAACAAGAGCTTGGCATGGAACTTCAATGTTCTTAAATGTCCTTTCGAAATAATGCACAAAGCATAACCTTTCAGGCAAAACTCACTAAGCAACATGTTAGTAAAAACAGAAAAATGATGAAGTTACTCGATTAGTCTCATTACAATGGTCTCTTGCAGAAATGCAGAGTTTTAGAGGATGGAATTCAGTCCACAGGGGCAGACACAAACAAACACCTGCAGTGCTTTCCACACAACTTCTAGGAGTGCTAAAATTGCTGACCTGAGAATAATCAAAGATAGCGTTTTCAGCTTGTGTCAGTGGTAGAGGGAAACAATGCAAGACTAATGGGTGGATGGTGGAATAAGTGGGTGTGTGCACACATTTGTGTGTATGTGTAAGTGTGCATGCATGTGAGAAAGCATGTGTCTTTGTTGCTTGTGTATTTGCATGCACAATAATCTTCCAAGGGCTGTTATCTTAATGCTAAGTCTGGCAAATGTGTTCATTAAACTATGAATTAATGCACGTTCAGAGGGGCTCGAGGTGGAGCTGCTGCTAACTCAGGCTAGTACTAGCTTGCTAGAATATTGCAGGCTATAAAAAAGGATCGCTGTATGGTGGATTTAAAATTCCCAGAGGCAAATCCTAAAAAGGACAGTGGATCGACAAGTCCCCTTATGTCCAAACACTCCACCTGCAGTGTCACTTTAACATTAATCAGATTAATAGCCATTATTATCATGGGCCCTTGTATCAATGAAGATACACAGACCCAAGAGAGAAGATGGATATAGCCCAAGTCAGATATTGTTGTGTTCTCCACTAAGTCTTCATTATTGAATATTGAGATGATTTTCTTTTAGGGACACAGCTTGTGCACTAATGCAATATGTTAGTCATGGTCAAATTGCAATTGAAATTGTATTTTGTTTTATGTCTGCAAAACCATACAGATCTGCTCTGCAAACCGAACGTTGCATTTTTGCTTATGTATTTAGCAAAATAAGCCAAAATCTAACCCTCTCTGTCACACACACACACGCAGACATGTGTATGTGTAAGAGTGATACATGGCTACAACCCATTTATAGTGAGTGAGGATGAATTTATGATTATGGGAAGGGGGCTGAGAACTTACATGTTCGCTGTTGTGAACATGTAGCCCTCCCAATTCAAGTATGATCGCAAACATAAGCACACACACACACCAGCATTCGCCTCAGGTATAAATCAGTTCCAACCTGTCATTGTGTGTGCTTGTGTGTACATTTGCTGGTGAATGCTTTGGTGGTATGTGTTGTGTTTGATTGTAAGTAAGGGAGAGGTAGAGCAAGCGTGAGGAGTGAGGCATAACAGTGTGTGTGTGTGAGTGTGTGTGTCGGGTTGTGTGGTGAGATGGACACAAAGCAATAGGGAACAAATAACCTATTAGGTAGTGCTAGACTCTCATGGGCAGTGTGTGTGTGTGTGTGTGTGTGTGTGTGTGTGTGTGTGTGTGTGTGTGTGTGTGTGTGTGTGTGTGTGTGTGTGTGTGTGTTTGTGTGTGTCAGAGATGGCAAGAGGGCTCTCTCGCTCTCTCTGTGACATGACTGGTACACATATAAAGCCTCATTCTGCTGACGGTCGCAGAAAGACACAAAATAGCGACACGCACACACACAGACACACTTTCACACCCCTCCTCCACTCGCCCATCCTACTGCCGTTGCTTTATTGATTCTTAATGACACCGGAGTCACTGTCATGGATCTGCTGTGACCACTCCGCTGGCTCTGTTTCATTATATGTGGAGAGAAAGAGGCAGAGGAGCACAGAAATAAGAGGCACATGTGAGGCCGCTTGTGTGTGTGTATGTGTCTTGTGGTTGCCTGTGGAAACACAATAAACCCTATAAGCTTCCTAATTGTATAATCCCACCATCAATTTAATTGAGAACATTACAATAAATGCTCATTTAGGATGACATATTCTCCTGAAACTGTGAGCCACTGTCCAGCATTTTATGGATGAAAAAAATAGTCCTTCTCTCTAAATTGTTAACACATCAGGAGACCTGTTAATGATTAATGAAATTTGTTATTTCATAATTACTTTCTCTGTTCTGGCCAAATAAGCAATAGGGTCTGCGAGGTCACCCAGAGAGAGTTTTGATTGCTACCAGACAATAAATCCAGTCCACAGGCATGAGTCTGTACTGGGGGGTACAATGATACAGGGAAAAAACTGAGCTTGTATTCTGGAATTAGTGTTTCCCACATGTATATTTGGCAACCCGTTTAAGCATTTTATACTTTGTTCAGAGAGAACAACACCAAAAGTGAGCCAATAACTAGTCGCATTCTGCCATCACTCTTCTTTAATCTTGCCTATGGCCTTTGTACAGACCTGTATGTTTGTGAGGTGTGTTTTTTGGGGCGAATTTATAGAACAAATCGCTGACAAAGAGAGCAGATAACGTTGCTAGGAGAGAGAATTAAAGCATTAAAGTGGACTGTTGAAACAACTATGTAATGTAAGCAAACTCTCAAAGTCATTCTGAAGAAAGACAGTTGGTTTTTCAGTCTTATTTTCAGGTCGTCAAATACTGACTTTTTGTTCATAAAATTGGGTTCACATGATGTGGTTCCAAACACAGCTGTGAGCAGTTTATTCTGGGGGAAAAGTGTCTATCGCATGTAGTGTCCCAGAAATGATTGTAACATTATGCCATAAAAGACACTGCTGTGCCACCAAAATTAGTGGGTCTACACAGGTTCATGAATGCACCAGAAACAGTTGTAACAGAAGAGAGAGAGCAACAACAGACCCATTTTGAAAGACGTGTCTGTAAAACAGTGGATTAATTATTTAGAGGGTCACGACCCCTGCAAAATGACTTGTTTCATTGTCATAATTTGAGCCATTTAGTCCAATAACATTTGGAAAGTCTAGAGGAGCCACACGATTAAATTCATTTATCCCCATTCAAGTTAGCCAGACGCTAAACTGGAAGTTTGTCAGCTTGGTCAGTGATCTAGGCATTTTCACAGTCAAGCTTTTTTTTTTTGTTTCAAAACACTACAGAGCAGCTCATAGGAATGAATGGGGCTCCATGTCCAACACCGTGTCCAGTAATTAAAGCCCCTGAATGGACTGCATCCCAAATTCCTTCCTTATTTGCTTGCCACCGGATGTTGAGAATGCATCATCACTTCACATGGCAGAATTCTGCATGTTTATCTGGGTCTTGTGTTTGGATCAAAGCCAAGCTGAGGTGATAAAATCCTGTGTCTACTGCAGAGTTAATTGACTCGGGTGTAAATGCAAAGTTTACCCATTCCCATTGGGATCTTTGCGGGTGGAGTTTTTGACCGGTGGAAAAGGGGTATCAGTGTCCAGTATATCAGATTTTTCTCATCAGTCCTGTTCAGTGCTTGATGATGATAAAGAAGTGGTTTATTTTCAGATAACATTACATTATACATCACATTCATTTTTCACTTGCCTGATTGGCAGTCTGCTTGATGCATTGTACTTGCCCAGACACAGACTTTACTTGCTGAGCAAATGTTATTCTCTCTGTTAATTAGCATATTTGCTGATATATAGCCACCTAGCGAAAAAATGATTTTATGTATTATGTGTATCTACACATAAAATGAAATTTTGATGCTGTGATAAATAAATGTAGACATGTAGACAGTGATACATGTAGATGTGCATGTGGATGAGACCATACTAGTAGGTCATGGCCCACCTGATTTCATTGTATGTTTGTTTATGATCATTGCAAGTTTCACGTCTTAATAAAGATCTTAAAGGAATTAAAAAGCTTATCGGTGTTACTGTAACACAAGAGCCTGGTAGAACTTGAGGAGGGACATAAAAGCCTAACCCTAACCCTCCTCACTGGATGAATACACTGTTGATCTCAAACCAAAATCTATCTCGGTGTGAGAGATAGCTCTGTGCATTCGGGGCCAAGTATCACTGTTTAGTTAACAGTGACTCTAAGACAGAATCTCTCTCTCTCTCTCTCTCTCTCTCTCTCTCTCTCTCTCTCTCTCACCCATGCAGACACACACACACACACACGCACACACACCTTGGTTACAAAGTATTGCTGGCTCAATGTAAATACAACATAAAGTCCTTGTTTCCCAGGAGAAGCCTACACTAGTGGTTTTGCTGGGGACAGCAAAGTCTACAGCGACCGAAGAGATATCTCAGTCTGACCATCTCTCTCTCTCTCTTAATTAACTCTGAATCAATTAAATTTTGTGATTTACTGTCATGAATGTAAAGAGCAATATCTCCACTGCATTAAGAAAATGGTCGACATCTCTACATGAAATTGCTTTATGGTCTAGTGCACAGTTTTGCAGGATTTTGAGGGGCTGTTGCTCTAGCCTGAAAAATAGCCCCAACCGTAAGCCTGCTGCAAGTTAAGATTTGTTTATGTGACAAGCAATGGTCAATCAATGGTGCAACAATGATATTCACACTAGCAGTCACAGGGCATCATGTACTGTGATGATTATAAACATTAACACTGACAATAAAGGTATAAATGGATACTTTTTTTTTTAGTCTCACTCAATATCAGTTTCACTACCTTGAAAACTAAATACAACATCTGCATTTTTCAGCATGAGAGGTGCAAGAAACCTGCTTCTGTAGAGATTACTTGGGCCTGAGCACTGAACCTCTTTCTTGTAGCAAATTAATATGAATGAAAACATACATATTGACTACAGAATGAGGGAGTTTGCAAGTGCATACGATCCAGTATTATTTACAAATGAAATGACTTACCTATAAGTAGTGGCCAGGTCTCTTTCCACACAATAGAATTGATAGGTAGTAATTTAAAGAGTGCCAAGGATCCTCTTTCTTCCAAAACACACCCCTAGACAAAACAACTTTACAACTAATCCTGTCTACTTTTTTTTTTCTTTCAGGCTTTGTCAGGTCATCCTCTTGTACCCTCAGGTTATTGTCCAGACGCTTGGCTTTTGCTCATCACCCTATTGGGCACTCTATGGTGAAGCACCCCCCCTGCTTGGCCATGTAGCCAATAGGCATTATGGGTGCTGGCTTTTGTTGTTCACTTCTTATTGACAGCTAAGCAAAGCTCCAGAATAAACATGCAGGAGAAAGACTGGAAAGTCTGCAATATGAGCAATCTTTAATTATGTATTCCTCTTCTTTATATGTAATTAACCTTTTGACTTTACAAGACTTTTTAACTCCATGCATATCAACTCTGGAGCCTGTCACTGATCGCAACAACACCAGAGAACACATGCTGTGTGTCTCCTCTGTGACCTCAGAAAGGGTTGGTCTGAGCCTGGACTCATCATCAAAGAAGCGAGGCCAGCTGCTTCACTGAACCTCCTGTACAGTGGTCATCATCTGGCTGTCTCCAGTTTACTGAGGATCACCAAGTCCGCAGGCCATGCTCAGCGATTTGCAGCACATCCATTACCACAGAACAATGGGAAATAACCATCTTCATGTGTTCTGTCCGAAAGTTGACGCAGAGCTAATGCTTAAATGACTTTAGCTTTTTATTGTCCTTAGTGAAATATACCCATAATGTGTTCTTTAATTTGTTTTTGATAACATTTTTTTTGTTGTTGTTGTTGTTTTTTTCTTTTTTTTTATTCTTTATTCTGTTGAAGTTCTAAGATCTAAGCTAGTTATGTAGTATATGGGAGCTAGGTACATATGTTTTGTGGTATTCATCATCCATGTCCCTTAGTAGTCCCACATATATTTTGAATTAAGGCATTGTATTTGTGTTTTCCTTTATGACGGTGATGGAGGTCAATATAATCAGAATGTACAACTTTTCAGATATAAGACTAATTAATTTATGTGATACATTTTCCTCGTCAATAATTCATCGATCAATCGATGAATTAATCAATGGAGATGGTTCCTCTTGTACCAAGTGCCTATCTCATATATGGGATGAGAATGACATTATAATTATATTTTTTTCCACTCTTAAACAAGTCTACAGAAAACTTTGTATACTGCTGGAAATGAGAGGAAGCCATGACGCTGTGGAGACCAGCCACTTCTAGCTGAATACAGCTTCAACTCTGATGGAGATCCATGTTCAGGACATATATTAAAAGGCACACTGGAACCAGGCACAACAGACTGTGTACACTCCATGGCTGAATATCTTTAGTTTCTTATAAATGAGATGCATCAAGGAAATCGGAAATCACAGGTAAACATTATGTTTTGAAAAATGTTGATGAAGGTTCTCAGTCACCCAGGTCTTGGTAATTCTGAGCACTATATTGCAGGCAACTGGACTACTGAATTTCAGTTTCAGTTTCTTGAAGACATTTAAAGTCACGTCAAGCCTGCATTAAACTTCTTACATTATTTTTCATGCAATACTAAAACAGCATCAAGACACAGTTTAGCATCAGATTGGCTTGTCTATCCTGAGGCTCTCTGAAATAAATGGCATCACCTTATTCTTCCTGCTGTTTATTGCAGGCTTCCAAACTCCCCTCCCGTTAGTTAAAAGTGAAGAAGCCTCTTGGATGATAGGTCACACATCTTCAAGACACTGAAAAAGTCAAGTACCTATGATATAGCACATTGTGTTAAATTCTCAGCTCCCTCATGTATGAATCTTTTTTATTACGGCCATTTGAAAGATTAGAGTAAAATCACACGAAGAGGGCATTACAGAAATCACAACAAACCACCCTCATGAAAAAAAATAAACCTCATTGCAGTTTATTATTAGTTTTAATTTGGTGCAATCTAATTAACTGGCTTCTCTTAGAAGCCCCACATTCCAACCATAATGGCAGCTGAGAGGTTGCTAGGATGGTGAGGTATGTTATATTACATCAAACTTTCTGGTTTTCTTTCCCCAGCATCAGCCCTTATGGAGTCTCTGACAGAGTGATACTGCAGGTCACCAAAGACTCTACTGTCCTGTCCTCACTGCTCCTACCTCCTTTTTACATCCTGCCAGAGGAGCTATAGTGATGAAGCAGTACAGCTGTCTCTCACATGACATTCGTATTTGTTTATTTGTGAGACATCTTAGAAACCCGGTAACAGGGGACACATCCATCCAACTGACAACTGTAACTGCAGTAAATGAAATTCAACATAACTATAAGAGTACATGATTAATCTCATACATATATGTAGGACATGTTTGTTATTAGCCTTGCTACTGCAGCATTCCGGCCTGGTCGGTAATGTACTATTTAGACACTATATAGTAGTTCTGGATCTTTGAGATATGAGATGCCATGCCGCCATGCTATTGCGGTACTGTGATGATAACTACCAACCTATCATGTGGCCTTGCTCATAGTTAAGGTTCATGGATCCAACACAGGAAATCAGTATGAATGCTTTCTGCCTGTCATTATATTGTATAATTATCTCACAGAAATGAAGTAGTATATAGCCTATGTATACTTTCTTTAAAATCTAGTTTCTACATCTTTTTTTACATGTTGATTTAATAGGGTCTACAACCTGCAACTTCCACTTTAAGGCCTTGATGACTGTATATAGTGAAGATCCCGAGTTCTCAATGGATGATGATTGTAGAAGCAAGGAAAGGAAATTGTCTTATCTTCAACATCGCCAGCCATTGTGCCACCTACTGGCAACAGGAATTAAGCCTCGTCTGTCAATTATTATTTAATTTAAATGAAATGTCCATGGTGCAGTCTATCATTGACATCCTTAAGCCTGGAGTGTAATTAGTCAGTTTTCTGTAGTGCCACATACATCCACTGTGGACAGAGGAAAGTACATACAGGCCTCCTTCACAGTTTCCAAATCACATGGAAATACAGAGGGGATTCAAACAATCAAAGTCTGTCAACAATCAGGCTAAGAAAAAAATATATTTTAAAACTGCAAGCACTAACGCAAAGGCAGGTACACAAGCCCCCACACTCACAGAGGTGCAAGGGCCTGTTCATCACTGCCATTTAAGTTATCTTTATTTTTCTGGCGTTCAAACACAGTTTTGAGGGCTTTATCATACTTGAAATCTCTCGTAAGTTAGCACGGGGATCACAATGTGAACTTGACTTCTTATGGGTTTTGAACATAGGTGATGTAAAATGGTTCGAGGACACGAAGACAGACATTTCTGTGACCCAGCACCTGAGGTACGTTTCACCTACATGTATTGCATTTCGTACAGATGTGTACCACACCACGATCCTCAAAAAGAGTCATGCGGCACGCAAAATGTGTTTTGACCATGACTCTGTCCACAGTTGTTTCCAGTGTGAAAGCATAAAAACGTGTGAATGGTTTGAAACACACTTAAGAGCTTGAAAATATTGCAGTGTTTTCCAGTTATTGAATTAAGAGTTGCATAAGGGGTTAAAGCTGGAATGTGGTTATCCCTTAAATTGCTTCAGAACACTGCACTGGCTGAATTTTGAAAGAAACAGTGATATATGAATGAATGAGAATGTTGTCTGGGGAATGAATTCGTAATCACCATTTTAAAGACAATTCAATTGCAAAACAATTTGCTGTTAAGTAGGTGTTGTGGTTATTTATGCATGAAAATAATGCAGTAAATGGTGTGTCTAACACTCAGATTTTCCTGGGGGAGGACCACCGGAACTCCTTAATAAAACTGGGCCCACTGTGTAAAGTAGGCCCCATTGTAGCCTTTTTTTAAATCATATGAATATTTCAAAACATGTTGTTCTTTAAATTAACTTCCAGAATTCATATTTTGCTGATTACATTTTTAAGTCTGTTAGTATATGTTTAAGTGCTTATGATACTTGGCCATCACACAGGAGTTTGCACTTATTACTTCATTCTTTTTTTCTCTTTTGAAAATCCATAATTGTTTGTTTTGAAAACAAAAAAAGAATTGCTGCAAATAATTGACTCTCTCTCTCTCTCTCTCTCTCTCTCTCTCTTATGTAATTATGCAATTCAGACCAAAAAACATAACTTTGTCACTTACCAGGAAGTTTGGTCAGTCAGGATCTCAATCAGTGCATATTATAACAGCATCCATATGATTATAAACAGTCAGTGGGTTCATGTGTAGATTAACAGGAGGACAACGGGGGAGACGTGTTGAAAAAAAACAAAAAAAAACACACTGACTTCATCATCACGACGCCTGCTGTCGTGCTGTATGAATTGACACACTGGTGCGTCTTCACACCGGACCTGCTCGGTTCTTTGTGAACAAACAAATGTGGAGAATTGGCGAACCTCAAAGTAGAAGGACTATCAATACATTCTTTTTTGTGCCTTCCAACAAAGCCCTTTTGAGTGCTTTATGTTGGCACTCGGCAAGCCGGCTATAAGTAGCCGTAATCATTTATAAAGAGTTATTGCGAGTGGCTACAATGCTGAAGAGGGATGGCACAAAACCCTGGAGAGGAAACAAAAGATGTGGTGGGAATAGGAAGCAGAAAACACTCAGCATGGATGGAGGGATAGATGATGAGTACAGCACAAAGAAAAATACTAAAACTAAACAGCACATCACTGCATTCTCTTATGGGATGTATTTTTTTTATGTGTTCTGTCTGGATTATTGGATAAACCACTGTCTCAGCAGGAAGTGTCACTTGTATGATCAAATCAGGCACCGAAGCCAAGAGAAATGGGCTGTTAGAGGGCACATGAAGTATGCTTTAGCTGTCTCATCTACTGCACTCACACTGTCAGTGTGCCTTTTGAGTTGAAGACTGGCTGTAGTGGCCAGCATATCTGCTGTCACCTGTGAATGCTGCTGTTCATCTCTCTGAGCGAGTGTGCAAACTATTAACTGTATTCCCTGCATCAGTGTGCATACACTGTGCATGTTTTGTTCTCATTTCCATGTGACTAACTTTCTTATTGCCAAAATGTTTCTGCTATCACTTTTACTGAAAGTCCCTGCAAATAGAAAATCCTTTCGGGGTCTTTGAAAGCTTTGATTTCGGGGGTTTGTCCTTATTCATTACAATAAGTTTTACTGCGGGTTTTCCACAGGTGCATGCAGCCACAGCTGTCGCATATGTTGTGAGAGGGTAAAGTGGAGTTCTACATATGTTCAAAATATATGTAACATCACACATCAAGTGCGAATTGTCAAAACATATGGTGAAAATACTTGAGATGGGGTAGGTTTTCTAGGAAGTGAAACTGTGTGTGGGAAGAAAGAAAATGAGACAATGAGCAAAGTAAGCTGAAAATGATCAAGAAGGAGGAAGGGAGAAAAATTGATAGGAACAAAAGATTAAGAGATAATATACTGATGTGTAAATGATGAAGGGCAATAGAACAGAAATGGAAAGATAGAGAGAGGAGAGTGGACACACACAGAGGCAGGGCTTCTTAAACTAATGAGATATTGATTTGGGAGAGACACACCTCCTCAGGGCTTCCAGCTGACACTCAGATAAATGGGCAGCCATTCAATACCCAGAGACAGAGAAGTAACACTCATGCATGAGGGAAAGACAGTGCAAAAGTGAGAGTAAGGGGGGAAAACAACTTGAGCTACACAGTACAGAATACAGTAAAGATATAGGTTTCGAAGGAGTTTATGCGTAGGTTAAAAGAGAAGATAGGATCAGGTAGCATCAGGTAGGAACAGGGAGCTAGAATGGCTAAGAGTAAAGCAGCGGCTTTTGTGTTTAGTGATGACTAGATATTGTAACACCGACATTCTAGTAGAGCAAGAAGGTTCTTGGTTGGAATCTGCTGGCCAGCTTGGGCCTTTTTGAGTCAAATGTGCATGTTGTCCACCATGCCTTCATGGGTTTCTTCTTATGTTGCACCAGTTTCCTCCTGCAGTCCGAGCACATCGGCTCGGGTTAAATTGACAGTAAGAGTGAATATGCGCATGAAAGGTTGCCTCCAACTCGATTGCAACAATACATGTTTGCAAAGTACATTTTTGTGGACTCTGTCAGTTTGGAACACAGTCCACTCGTTGAGTGCAACAGCTTGATCTGGGATGTTGTGGCGGAGACAGTATCTTGTTTCCTGTTGCTTGGCCAGCTGAGTCGCATCTCGTCTGTTTCACCTCCCTGCGACAAGACATTAGCCAGGAGCAGTCTTGTGTCCTGGCTGGATCTGCGTGGCTCTTATCCCCACTTCCCCCCAGATTTCAAGATTTTGTGTAGATCTGCAGATTCATGCCATCACCGAGCACTTTCAGTATTACCATGCTTCTCTTTGCCACGACCACATTCCAGTGTTGTTTCTCACTGTAACAGATGTACATGTTTAGGTTCAGGAATTATTGTAGATTGAAGAAGTGTACATGGATTTGAATTGACATCACTGCTAGGAGTTGACTGCAGGTCTTAAAACTAAGCCGCAGCTCTGAGCTAAGACCCGCCTCTCTCATTCAACATTTGGCACACAGACGGACGCATCATCCACCGTGTGCACACAGGCGCGCGCACACACACACGCACACACACACAGTCACATCAGCATGTGGGGCCATAAAATGGATACTTAGAGAACACTTTGTTCCCTCAGAAATGCAACAGAGGCAAACAGCGCTGCACCAACCAAGCATTTTCTTGTTGCTTTATGATCTAATTTCACTATCCAGTGAAACAGATGACCACATTAGCAATCTCTATTGTATTCTCACACTGCTTAAATGCGTTATGTGTGTTTTTAGTGCAATTAGCTGTGTTTAGGTATCGTTCCTGGGAGTGTGCTTTGCCTATATGACTTCTTAAGTGGGCTTGCAGTGGAAATACATTCCACACTGACATATAATAATTATAATGAACTGACAAACAAAGGAAAAAAAAACGTTCTGTTGAGAAAAACTAAATAAGAAAAAGGTTGTTGTTCTTTTTTTTTTTCTAGGTAGAAAGAAAAGAGTGTGCTTACATCTGGATCTCTGGATGGTTGAAAAGAAACACTATGAATAATGCATGTGGCGAGTATGAAATTACACTATTACAGCTTTAAGATAATTTGCGTTTTGAGAGTGGAATATAATTGTTTCGAGACTACAATTTTCCCTTTGCCTTCAAAAAACATAATTGAGCTAAGTGGGGAAAAAGCTGCTGGTAAAGAATGTTGGGACCTCACCACATGGTCCTAACAATAGAGCGGCCTGCGTGTAGACGAAAGCCTAATGTGCTGCCTCCTTGAACCAACAAAGCCCGTAAACAGAGGAAAGAGTGCGCCCTCTGTTAGTGTCGAGCGGTAACACCTGTTGCTACAGTGCCCTCTGTTAGTAACTCCCTTCTCCCATCGGCTGAGAGCACACCTGAACGCACAATCAGTTCCGGCGCCACAGCACAGAGAGTAAAAGCCAATGCATGCCCCAACTCAAGCAGTCCAATTCACCTGCTCAGCGGCTACTACGAAGGTACAAGCAAACATTTGGATTTTACCATCACCTAGGCCTCAGTCTTGTACCTTGCGAGGATGAGCCAAGACTGCGCCGTTCTAAGTGCTGTGCCATAGTGGACTGGGCTGGTTTCAGTTTCTTGAAGACCTTTCACCTCTCATCCAAGAGGCTTCTTCACTTTTAACTAACTAGAAGGCGAGGAAGCCAAGTGAGACACAACCTTTGAGCTGTGTATGTGTTACATGTGTTACGGGGGTGGGGGTAGAAAATCGTATGTTGCAATTATATGTTGATATTTCATGTAGTCGGATGAACTATTAGAGCATTAGCAGCATAATATTACCAGGACTCTTGTTATCTAACCGACACTTTGAGCACGACGTGATCTATCTCTCTCTCTCTCCATCAGTCACTCACTCACACACACACACACACACACACACACACACACACATTGGAAAGATGGGAATTCATTCACACAGAAACTGTTGTTTTACATCCACGTCAAACACAACTTGCACGCTCTATGTGAGATCAGTGAATGCTTTTCACTTTTCTTTATTGTTTATATGTATAATAATAAATGTAAATGTTCATTATACAGCAACAACCCAGTACCAGTGGCTATAAACAGCACACCTGACAAGTGCATGTTTTCAGACAGCCCGGCCCGTCTCGGCTGCTGTCCGTGGTGCTCATTTTCTCCACATAAACAACAACAATAAATAACAACTTCAGTGGACTCACATGCTGCTTAATCAAAGCAAGCAAGACACAATAAGTACTATAATCACATCAAAAATAACACACATTGCTAATTGGGAAGTTCAGTGACTATTAAGCTGCGCACAGAAAAAAAAAAATGCGTTTTGCTCACCCTATTTGAAGAGGTAGCCATTCACGAGCCCAAGTGCTCTGCAAACGTGTTCCACAAAATTGCCACTGTTTGCACTGCCAGTGGCCTCATTGTGACCCGTGAATGCTTGCTCTTGGTGTACAAGGTACAGGGCTGCAGTGATGAGTCTCATTAAAATATTCTGTTCGTGAGATGTGAGTTGATGTGATTTTTTGATTTGCCATGCCTTTCAATTGTCCAAGACAGGTTGGCAAGGTCGGTGAATCCTGTGGTAACCCAGGGATGGTTCAGAGAGCAGGAATCCTTGTCAGAAAGGAGACAGGGCCAGCAAACTAGCCGCTGAAGACTGGCGCTACCAGCTAGCCACTCAGTGTGGACGTAGGCTAATTCTCCTCATTGGAATTCCGAAAACGTCTTAGTATGGCGTTGCTGCTGTAGAGGCAGTTTGGTAAAATATTTTTTTTTACTAAATACTCCGAATCTCCACCCTCCATATTTGCACATAATACTTTTGCTAGCCTACCAAGGTATCAACAGAAATCAACAAAACCATCATCTTCCATTATTTCTTTCAGTGACATTAACGATAACATACTGTGATTGCAGATTGCATTGCACTGAGTGCAGTACCATGTTTTCAACGCTCATTCACCACATAACATTTAGAGGGGTGCTGTTTTACACATCATAAAACGCTCAATAATTAATGAAGAGAGACGTGGAGGAGACGACAGAGTCACAACACAGAAGGATTACGTCAACTGACCTGCTGGAGGGGAGTTTGCAAGCTTGCAATAAACAGCGGGAAGAATAAGGTGATACCATTCATTTCAGAAAGCCTCAGGACAGACAAGCAAATCTGATGCTAAACTGGGTCGTGAAGCTGTTTTATTATCGTGTGAAAAAAGTTTTCATTTTAGAACAGTTTGTTTTAAATGTAATTTCTCTGAAAGATGCCCGGGAGCGAGCAAGTGAAGATGTAATCATGGCAGCACATAAGCATCACTGTGGGAGCTTCATATTAAGTCTGATATGATTTTGGACAAACTTTTTTTTCTAGATTAGAGTTTCTAAACATGGCTCTAATGACCCTGCCTACACTCTGAACGTAAATATGCCTGAAAAAAAAAAACTGTTCTGAACCCTAACAGGACACATCTACTGCTTTATAGAACTCATATTATATACATATATTGATAATCATTTCCATGTGTACCCAACATTAAAATGTGATCTTTATGTGAACAAGTTATCTGTATAAGTAGAAATGCATGTTTATGGCAGGTGTACATGCATGCAGATTGCTTTGGGATCAGAATGTGAGTGGATCAGTCTGGAGGTGCTCTGGCTCGTATTTCAACCTGATCGCAGCCAGTTGTAAATGCAGTCTGCACAGCAGGACTCCTCACATTTCCCCCCCCCGTCCCGTTACTCTACACGTTCATAATATATTTCTCTCCATCTTCCTCTTATCCATCACTTACTTCCATAATACTGTCCTTTTTTCTCTTACTGTCTCATTTTCATCCGATCTACCTCTTCATCCCTTCGCCCTTACAAAAACGATAAGGCTCTGTGTTTTACACTTTACATTATACTTTATGCTTCCCTTTGGCCAAGTTTCTAAAATCATAAAGTAGCCTATAAGTATGCAGATGACAATCAAATCTACATCTCACTTACTCCTGGTGACCTGTTGAATCTTTGTGTAATTACTGCAAACAAATACCTTGATGAAGCAGCCACTAAATAGAGACACGCCAAAAATAATTATTAAACATCAACTCTTACCTCCATGTCTCTCACATCAAAGTGCAAGAGTGTCAAATCTTGGAATTATCTTACACTCATGTATAAACTTAAATAGTCCCATAGTCAAATCAGATCAATCACCACTCCTGCGCACTGCCATTTAAAACATATTGCTAGAAATGTACCCACTCCTTTATTTCCAGTAGATTGGATTATTATTATAATGGTCAGTTCACAGGGTTCTCAAAAAGCACTTCAGCAACAACATTTGGAATGTCTCTGCTAGGGTCCTGATGTAAACAAAGATATACAATCATATTAAACAAGTTATAAAGATGTCCAAAAAAAAAAAATTAATTAATTAATTAATTAATGTTAGTCTGCATATCACTTCATGGCTCTGGGACAAAATGCAGCTCTGACATGCTTGTGTCACATGAACCTCATAGAACCCTTGGGACATCTGGGAACTGGACTTTCATACCACCACTAATCTGTTCCTGATTGAACATGTATTTAATTTAGCATCTAAACGTGAATATTAACTGTATTGTTTTATCATTTATTGTATCTTGATTTCAACTGCATAGTTAACTTTTATATACTTATTGCCACTTGTCTGATAATAACTGTTAGTAGACAGAATCTAAGGATCACAAACTCAATATGTTTGGTGATGCATGTCCCAGGTATCAGTTATATTCTTAACAGACAGCTGTCATCTTATCGGTTGCAAATGACCACACATATTCTCATGACCCTCCAGAAGCGCCAGAGAGACATCGATTTCAGCAGGCCGTTGCTCTTCTCTGTTTCTGTCTCCTCCTTCCTAGACAGAGGTGTTTTTTTTTTGGTTTTTTTTGTTTTTTTTTTTGCCATCCCACATCTTAATGGCGACATTATTGACTGTATGCTGATTGTTTTAGTTGGTAGAGGGAGGCCATTGACAGAGAGGATCTGTCTTTCAATAGGCTTGGTGGGATAACAAACAAGGTCCATGGACTCTCCAGAGATCAAATGAGCAATCAAGAGGCTAAACAGATGTGAAGACAAATAGAGAGAGTGAGTGAGAACAAGATGGTTGTGCATGAGGATGAGAGTGGAGTGATAACTGTGAGATTCAATAGACTGAAATGACCAGAGCTGACATCCAGAGCTGGGAACATTAACAACACTGAAGAGCATATTCATATTCAAATTCAAAAATCTTTATTGGCATGAATGTCTTGGAAATAATTTGGTTAAAGCAATAAGACATATTTGAGTGTAGCAAATGTATACATGTAGCAATGAATACATTGATGGGAAAAAGTAAGGAACAACATAATAAATATATGTATTCTGTCAATTTCGATTTTTGAAGTGTTCTACCATGATGTTATTATATTTGTAACATTTAAGAGGAAGTGAGGAAGGATCATAGTTCTGACAGTACTACTCCATGAGGTTCTGCTGTGGTCCTAGTGTGGGTGACAACAACACCAGATCATCAGCATAAAGTAGGAGTCTAACTTCCTTAATGTTAAGGGTTATATGCCAGTTGGTTTGCATGATTATTATTGAGTGTGTGAGGTATGAATGTGGTCAGTGGTGCATAGATTTGGGAAAAATGTAATACATTGATACATGTTGTAAAACAACCTATCTCAGGTTGCTGTTCTCTTAAAAACACCTGGGTAGTTGCTGAGGTCAACTTTATCTCAGCTCTCATGTACTGGAGAGATAAGCCTCTGGCTTCAAATCTCAGGAAAGCAACCCAACTAAAGGACAGTACTGAACAACTGAACCAGGGCCTGTTGCCAGCAGGTCCACAGGCTTTGCAATGTTAAAGTTTGTTACTTTTAATTTAAAGCTTATCAGTTTTCTTGAATTTGTTTCTATTCATGATTGAGATTATTAGGTAAAATTTACTTTTGGAGAGTCAGGTTGTCTTTTTTGTTGTTTAAGTGGTAAATCCTTTCCAAAATGGATTTTGAGCAGTTGATTCCTGAATTTCTCTTGATCTTGTTTTTTCTTATGTTTTATCATCTGTTTGATTTTTTTTTTTTGTTTTTGTTTATGGTTTTCAGTTGGGATCCAGAATGAAATTATTCACTTAAGTGATCATTTAAGAAAACAAAGATTGACTTTGAGCAAAAATATACAAACATGAAACACTAAGATAACCTCATATCTCAAGCAGGTTGAACTTCATATTTCATATTTGGCTCTGCAGCAGTTTTTTTTTAATTTTTTTTATTCCGAATATGCAAATAGAACATGGCTTCCTGATTGCTATTTAACAAATTATTTGCACAACATCATATGGAAATGAAGATTTTGAGGAAGCAAAATAATATGATAAAAAGTAAAATAAATGACATGCGAAAAGGAGTGAGAAGAAGCATAGCTTGTTAGCTCTCACCCCTTTGTCTAAATGAAATTAATACATATATACACCCACCCACACACACACACACACACACACACACAAACACACACACACCCACATTCTTTACCTTTCATCACCATGCCACATCACATCAATTGATAAATAGTTTCTTCACATATATATATATATATATATATATATATATATATATATATATATATATATATATATACATATATACATATATATATATATATATATATATATATATATATATATATATATATATATATATATATATATATATATATATATATATATATATATATATATGCATATATATGCATATATCGTAGACCTCCGCTTTCACAGGGCAGGTATAGCAGCCTAAGTCTCAACCTGGATTTCTAGGAACATACTATTAAGTTTACTGAATGGAAAAAAAAAAAAAAAAAAAAGATTTGGGCAGTGGGAGTGATTGGAAAAGGTATATAATTGTTGGTAATATATTCATTTTAATTATGTTATCCATCCTTGCATTGTTAAATGGGCTATCTATAACTAGTCTCAATCTTTCTTCTTTATTCAAGAACAGTATTGATGATTTTGAGTTGTTAATATTGTAGCTGCAGAATTTACCAAAAAGTTCAATCTGCTGAATTAAACTTGGTATACTGACAGCTAAGTTCGTTAAGAAAAGTATCACGTCATATAGGAATATTTGGTGTTCCTGTTCTCCAAGCTGGATGCCCGACAGCTGTGTTCAAATTGTCATGGCCAGGGGCTCTATGGCTAATATGAATAACAATGGTGACAGGGGACATCCCTGGCAGGTAGATCACCCTAAAAGAAATCTTGAGCCTACATTATTTGTTAAAACACTAGTTGTTGGGTTTGTATATAATATCTGAATCCATTTAAGATTTTTTTTTTTCCAGATCTTCATAAGACATTGAATAGACATGGCCATTCTATTCTATCAACGGCCTGCCAGGCATCCAGCGATAATACTGCTGTATCTCTGGCATCAAACTTTTCATGAATTATATTCAGAACCCTTCTAATATTATGAAAGAATTGGCACTTCTGCACAAAACCATTCTGATCATTATGGACTAGATTTTGGATATAAGGATCTAACCTTGCTCCTTGCTAAGATTTTACATAGAATTTTTGTATCAACGCCAATCAGGCTTATTGGTCTGAATGAAGAACATTGCATAGGAGGTTTTCCTGGTTTCAAAATCACTGTTATCATTGCCAACGTCAAAGTGGTTGGAGGAGTTTCATTTTGATAAGATTCTTTATACATATTTAAGAGGGGGATAAGAAATGTTTCTTTAAATGTTTTGTAAAATTCAATTGGTAAGCCATCAGGCCCTGGCACACCGCTGTTTATATATTGAATAGACTGTGATATCTCTTCAATTGTTAAATCATTATCTAACTCCTTTTTCACCGCATCTGTCAAAGTTCGGAGTTGCAAATGATCAAGATTCAAAAAATCCTCTAAAACTACTATTTATTTCTAATGGGTCAGCCATCCAGATTTCCAGAGGAAGTCATTGTGCTGTAAATCGCTCTTTCAGACTATTTTTTTTTTCTCCATGCCAAAAGTTTCCTGGCTTTTTCATCTTGATTGTAATAATTTTGCTTCAGCCACATTAAGCTTCTGGCTGCCTTATCAGCAGAGAGTTTGTTATATTTAGCTCTCAAGAGTAACAGATCTCTTTGTTTTGTTGTATCATCACAGTCATTTATATCCATTTCCAATGATTTCATTTGTTTTTCCAAAGATTCCAATTCTATTTTGTCTTTTTTTTTTTCCTGTCAAGGTTGCAAATAGCAGCATGGTCACTTATTACAATGCTTTTGTACCAGTAACTTTTAATCTTTGATAAAAGTTCCCTTGAAACAAGAAACTAATCAATGCAAGAGCAAGATTGCATGTACTTGAATGGCAGGAATACTCTACTATGTCAGGGTTATGCTCCCTCCATACCTCTACCAGGTTAACGTCTACAATATATTGTTTTAGCAGTTCTCTTGTTTCACTTTAGAAGTATTATAGCCAGTACAGCGAACTATTGCTGGATTCAATGTGCAATTAATGTCTCCTCCAATAATATGTAAGCCTCTTAAAGTGGATGAAGTGAGGAAGAGATCTTCAAAAAATGTAGGTTTATCCTCATTTGGGCCATATATGCTGACCAGATTTAATGTAGGAGAAAAGAGTGGTGATACTATACCTTCCAGCTGGATCTTGGATTATTTTAATAGCTTGGAATTGTATTGTATTCTGTGGATGAGGATGAATACACCTCAAGAATAATTGTTGTATGTTGCACACAAAATTGTCCAGGCCATCTATTCTGAAACAACTTTATGTCTGAGGCTGTGAGATGAGTTTCTTGAATGAAAATTATGTTTGACTTGTTTGACTTGTTTAATCCTGTTTATTACTTGCCCTAATTTGGTTAACTTCTGTAGTGCCATAACTTTCCAGCTCGTTATTATTATATCACAACTATTTGGGGTGTTTTTTGTTCCAGTTATAGTTTGTATCAAACATATAAGGGTACTGCACAAGAGGGAGTTTTACTGCTGAGCTCACAACAAACATAAATAACAGACAAAAACAGGAATAAACTTTCACACATACACATTTAAACAATTAAGTTCCCACTCCCTTACTCAAGACAATGAACTGGTAGGGTTTGTGCTAATCCTGTTTACTAGGAGCAGCTGAACTATGTAACCCAACTCCAAAGGCAACTGGTGGTGTCCATCAACCAAGCACATTGTATGATGTTTATATCGTATATACTAACCCTATTCAAGATCGAAATGAAATCAGACCAATATTATTTCACCTCAATATAAATGATATACATTTGTTATTATTATTATTATTATTATTATTATTTTAAATGCAACTGATGAGTCTCCAACACAGTCTCCTTTTAAGATTTAAGAAAAATGTGATTGAGGTGATTTCTTAAACATAAAGTGTCTCTTTAAGATTCAAGAAAAATGTGATAGGACTGACTTAAACATAAAGAGATTATCACCCTGTCTGGTTGCCATACACCTTACCATACCTTTAAATATTAGTGAGCCATCAGTATAAGCTGCGCCTTCTCATCCAAGTCCACGATGGAAATCCTCCGCCACTTTTGGTGATGCAGAAGAGGTGAATCTTCCCGATGTGGAGGACCCTCATTTTGCACAGATTATACTGAAATCCTCAGAAAGTTCTGTTTTCCACAAACATTTTCTTGGCTGCATTGTACTCATATCGCTGAGGTATGTTCTCAGTTGAGAGGTCTTGGGCAAAGAAAAGTTTGTTTACTTCATGCGTAATGTTCAGTTGTTTAGTGGTGCGGAAGACAAATTCCTGATCCTGGAATCTCAGAAACCGAACGAGGACTGCTTTGTTCTGGTTTGGTCTCGGTGGCGCCAGGGTCCGGTGAACTCTTTCCGAGGTGAAGGATCTGCTGGTTCCAGCTCGAGCCAGCACAGCAGCATCTCATGTATGAACTCTAAAAGTGGCCGGTTTCCCTCGGCTCCTCCCCGGAGGCCAAACAACTGCAGGTTTTTTTCTCCGGTTCCAAAACTCCAGGTGGTTGGTCTTTGACTCAAGGTAGGTGATGCGTTTCTTGGCGTTGATTAACTCAGTACTATTTTTCTCCAGGTGCTCTTCCGCCAACATTATCTGGTTTTCAGCTTCCTCCATTCGTGTAGTGTTGGAAGTGAAGTTTTGCTTCACCTCCACTGGCGATCATCTATATTTTCCAGT
This sequence comes from Acanthopagrus latus, assembly GCF_904848185.1. NCBI lineage: Eukaryota > Metazoa > Chordata > Actinopteri > Spariformes > Sparidae > Acanthopagrus > Acanthopagrus latus. The sequence goes on along the minus strand of NC_051058.1, from coordinate 1,480,804 downwards.
TTAGATCCAAATCCTCCAAACTCAGAACAAAGTGATTTTAGTTAGGACAGTACAGCTATCAGGTCTGCCATGCTATCAGCATCTTGCTTGGTTGATGAGGTGTTAACCATCAGTTTATGGGGAGCCCATCTCCTGGTGAAAATGTCACAGTCTTCGACTGTGGTCGCTTTTGACATTATCTTAGTTTAGTTGGCATTGATAAGTTTGGGTTTTAATATCATTCAATGCAAGGCTGACGGAGCCACCACATTAAGCCATCATCTTGGTCCGTGGTCCCATAGTGCCCCGGCTCCACAGCAGATAATCTTATTTTTGACACATTGTCACACAGGACCACAACTTTGATTGTCACATCATCTGTTTGACACAAGACTGTGCCACATATGAACAAGGGGCTGAATATAGGATTGGTCAATGATGGGGCTATTGCCAGCAGGTTCCAATATGACAGACTCACGTCTTGTTCTGGCATTTAAATCTCCCTCGGCCTGGCATACTGCCTGCCTGATTTATAGTGATTGGACCACTGCCGGGTCGAGCTCCGGTTGGTTAGCCTCTGATCATCTGGACTGCAGTTGGACTCTATCAAACCTGATGGAAATACAGTGATGGATTCAAATGCTCTATGTTCGTTGTAGACATTCAATTATGGCTACTGCTTTCATTATCCAGTTTATAGTAGCTCAGTCTTTATTTATGTGGGGTTTCCCTATTTACAAGTCATTTCATTTGCCTTAAAACTTGGGGCTGATTGAAAATATTTCTTTCTTTATAGCATTACATTTTTTGTTGGTTGGATTTGTTTTTATCACTCTGGATAATCTTCTTTTTAAGTTGATGATGTTTCTTTCTCTTTCTTTCTCTTTAGCTTGGAGAGAACAGTACATGGAACAAAAAAAAAAGTGTAATTAAAACCTGATCATATAATTTCAAAATGTATCACCAGCAAAAACGACATATTTTACAAATAGCTACTCTGTCTGGCTGGCCAGACTGCTACTCTACTAGCTCTGACTCACTTAAACCCGCTAAGATTGTCTATGGGAATGTGTAAACTCTGCATTTACACCTGGGTCAACTGACTCTGATGTAGTCACAGGTTTTTATCACCTTGGCACCCTGGTGGAAAAGTGGTATAAGAAACATGAAGTAGTTGTCACTCAAGTGTACGTAGACAAATCCTCCCTAGACTTCACATTCTTGATAGGAGTATATGTATATAATAAATTCCATCCATCCATCCATCATCTGTACACATTATATGTACGCCGCTTAATCCTCTGCAGGGTCGCGGGGGGGCTGGAGCCTATCCCAGCTGACTTAGGGCGAAGGCAGGGGACACCCTGGACAGGTCGCCAGTCTATCGCAGGGCTACACATAGAGACAAACAACCACACTCTCATTCACACCTACGGACAATTTGGAATGATCAATTAACCTCAGTATGTTTTTGGACTGTGGGAGGAAGCCGGAGTACCCGGTGAAAACCCACGCTTGCACAGGGAGAACATACAAACTCCACACAGAAAGATCCCAGGCGTCCCAACCGGGACGCGAACCGGCGATCTTCTAGCTGTGAGGCAGCAGTGCTAGCCACTGGGCCACTGTGCAGCCCCTATAATAAATTCAAAATATAAATTCTAAAAAAAAAAAAATCCAGTTGAGTTTACACATTCGGTTCAAGAGACTAAGCACCAAAAACTTGTTTGGAGCAAGCAGTGTCTTGATCGCTACAGGACATCATTAATCATTACCTACACTGGCTACTTTGGGCTATATGTAGACATAACAATCTCCAGAAAAACTGGGTACTCTAAAAACCAGGCTGTAGGGAGACAATAATGATATGCAGAGGATCATCTGAAAGGCAGTGAACAGTAAACAGTTACGTAGGAATAGGGAACTCAGCAGGAGAAAAACCTCATCAAAATCACTAAAGGAAATAGGGGAAAAATTACACATAATCTGAGTGGTATGCTAATGTAAGGCCAGGAGAGATGTTGTTACCAAGATAGCATCACAGCCATGCAAAATGCAGCAAGGAAACTCTACACATGTGTACTTAGATAAAAAATGACCATTACTTTTACTGTCATTTATCATCATCACAGGAGCAGAATTTTAGAATCTGTTGACCAGTGCAGCCGGCAAGCCTAGCAACAGGCTAGAACTGAAATAGGCTAGTCCAGCAACAGTCACAAATAAATCATTATCCAGGGCTGGAATGGTGCAACCAGCACATCAAAACACAGACAATGTCCAGAATACAGGTAAAGTGTCAAGATCAGGTAAGGTGCTTAGTCAAAAGAATTATGCAGCAATTTCTGTCTAGTTTTCACACGCATACATCTGTTTATATGCTGATAGAAAGGACAAAACACATCCATGCTGAAGTGGATATATACTATATGCAGACAAAAAGTTGTTACACGTGGACACACAGAACCACACACGTGAGCTCACACGCACACACACACACACACACACACACACACACACACACACACACACACACACACACACACACACACACACACACACACACACACACACACACACACACACACACACACACACACACACACACTCACACACACAGAGAGAGAGAGAACAAGAAAATATACTAATCTTGCCTTTCTTAAGGGGCCCTGCAACACTAGAACAATAGTTATGCACTACAGAGTGCCTATATGAAATATAACCCCATTCCTCCAGCCAGGACCCTGTGGTTTTGTGATAAATCGCTCTCCACTGCTATACAAGAGGAAAACATGCATAACCAAGACCTGGGCATAGCACACATCTCTGTTGCTTATTAAACTACACAGAATTTGAAAAAAGTGTTTTCCATCTAGCTTCATCTGAGGAAGCAGCTTTATCTGAACAAGGTTTAGAGAAGTCACTGAGAGGAAAAAGTTTGACTTTTTGTCCAATATGTTGTCTCATTAAGTAGTAGTAGCCTGTAGTTCTGTAGGTGTGGTCCGGAACAAGGGAAAACAAAAAGATAAATTGTTGCATTTTATGTCTGGTCTGTTTCCTGTTCTCCAAGAGGAGGACACATGACATTACAGTCCCACATGATGAAATCACTCTAGTTACTGACAGAAGTAGAAGAAACGTTTAAATGCTTCTGATGTGTGTATTTATGTACAATCTTGGGTGTCAAAAAGAGCTCACAAAGCAATAACTTGTATTAATCATTATCAATATAATTAGGCCGTAAAAAAAGTGCATATTGTGAATATGACTAATAGGTAGAAACGGGATGAAAAGTCTTGTACAGTATTGATTCAGAGCTTTTTACTGTAGGATCACTTTCGCACACTTTTTAATGGACTTTAATGAATCGACAAGGTACATAGTGTAGGATATAAGCAACTTTTCACCCAATAATGAGAGAAACACCCACACTGACATGAGTACATGTTACCATGATAATTACTAGAGGACTGCATACATTTACAGGCCTAAGTAACTCATACAGCTCAATTATAAGATTGCTTCTTGAACAGATTGCTTGATCAGAAGGATTATTGGTAGATTTGTCAACATTTTAGCTTTAAAAAACATGCTAAAATCACATATCTGCTATTATACATTCTGTTGATGGTGTGTTTACTTTCACACCACAAACCAACATTCAAAAGTCCATTTGGAAACAGACCAAGACCATTTATTGTCGATCCCTGCCTGCTTGTTTTGTCTTGCATATGAGTGTGGTTATCGTGTTCGCATATGTCCACATTATCATGCAGGTGTGAGTACCAGCTTGACATTTGAACCCTCTCCTACCACTGTTCAAGGGGGTTTCACACAGATGAAAGTCAAAGACTGCCTCTTCTTTCCTTTTATCCCTTTAAGAGCAGCTGTAGTCACACTATAGTCTTTTTTATTTCTTTCCCCCGTCTTCAACTACTTTTGAATACTGTAGCTCCCCTCGTCACCCTCCCAAAAAAGGGGGGAGAAAAAGAAACCTCGCTCTCCTGCAGTTTCTGAACCATTAGCCTGTTGAGAGAGATGTATGGCACCACTGGTGAAGGTGACAACGGGAGGGGAGAGAGGGGGAAAAGGTACGGGAGAGGAGGGAGAGAGAGAGAGAGAATTCTCTCAGTAATATAAAGTGCATTGTTAGAACCTACACCTGCACTAACACTCACACTGTACATGCTTTCAACTGCAGTAACACGCAGACAGTACATGACCATCTGCTTATAACTAGCACAAAAGTAACGTAATGGCCTCTGTCAGGCTGTATCCTGCTCTGTAATGAAAACACAAAGCCCCTCTCCAGTTACCATCTCCACTGGATTCCATCTCCACCTTTTTGCCATGCCACCCACAAGGTCCCTTTAATTACCCAGTATACAGTGAGAAGGTCTGATACATTGTGAGAGGACAGCGATGATGTCCATGACTTATCAACACATATGAGTATGTTCCTGTGCCAGGAAGGAGGTGGTTTGGGTCACTTGAACTTCTCTGTGAATAGAATATACTAGAATACAATAAGCATGGAGTTGTACTCTAACCAAATGACAATTCTGTCTTATCTTGACACATATAAAGCATATAAAAAAAATATTGAGCTGCTGTGGTCACCATACAATCCTTTTTAAGTGTGTGGCATTAATGAAGTATACCAGATACTATATAATCTCTGACAACAATGAAGATTTACTGTCCAGGTTACCAAAAGAGACCTTACTACAACTGAAACAGCAGGATGAAATGAGTCAAGAAGAAATGGCAGAACATACAACAACTGAAATCTTTTTGATTTTTTTCCAATGAGACATATGGGCCTGTATAGTTGCTTTTCAAAACAGTCGAAATTGTGTATTATGGTGATGTTTAACTATTGGGCCACTTTGTATCATCCCACAGCGGACTTTCCTTCACCTATAACAGAGACTTTCTGGTAAATCCAATTTCCATATAGCGATCTGAAATGGCAAAAACTCATTGATTTTACTAAAGGAAAAAGTCTGATCTCTCCCCAGTAAAAAACATCAGAAGTCTTTTTCCAGCTGTTTGTTGCAGATGCCAGACATGTATTTAATACAGGATAATTCATTTAGGTAGGTAGGACCGTACACATATTTGAGTACCCAGTAGGTACAAACATCACGGTTCGGTGCACACAGTCTTATGGTGAATATGTCCGACTATCATCTGCTGAGAGCATATGTTAACGGTGAGATTAAAATCACTCTGATCCACACTGCAATCCAGTAAATGGTGCTAATGCACCTAAAAGCTGTTTCACAACGAGCATTGAACAACACAAGCATAAGAAGCAGAAGATGGATGAGAGAAGAATTACAGAAGAAACAGTAGACACTGTGATGCTCTATGGCTCATTCACAAGAGACACTGCAGTTTCAGAGAGCGGCTGGTGGATCGGGCAAGGACAGTGTTTTGGGGTCGTGCGACAGTTGTATGCGAGTGGATACAAGTCAAACACACTGAGGTACGTTAGAAGGCATCCCTGGACATACATTGTTTTGGATCAGCCCTGCTTAACAAGCTGTCTGGTCATAGTGATTGTTAATCAGCCCAGGGGGTGACATGGATGTGTTTTCTTTTAAATGCATTCACAAATTTCTTTTAAACGCAATCACAAATGACTAAAACACAAGGACATGTCAAAATGAAATACGAATAAATCGCTTGCACGTTTTAATAGTTCAGAGTCAGTGAAATGAGAAGTACCCTCCGTTTCTGATGACGGCAGCAGCTGATCACAGCTGGATCAGCTGTCCGTCAGCTTTAACAGCTGTAGAGACATCGGCTTAATTTATGCCAAAAATCCCATTATCTTGAACTCTTTCATTTATAACACAGAACTAAAAATTGTAGAGAGAATTAAATAATCAGTTAAACTGACGTGCAGCATGTGTAACTGCGCACAGCGCTTTTAACGGAGTAACACACGCAGTTAATGTGATGTTTTCCTCATTAGTGACATGAGCAGCCCAGATGATATTAATCACAATCTTTAGATTTATGACCAGGGCTTCCCAACCCACAGATTGACTGTGGTGACAGTGGTTAAACTTGTAATCCATGCATCACTAAGGTGTTAAAATCAAATGTTTCTGCAGTTTAAAGTGTAATCAGTTCAGACATTTACGTGAAGTTGTAGGGAATAGAGTTTAGACCTACACTTGGAAATTAGACTGTGATGAACTTCATCCTTGGATGGGTTAAAATAAAGATCAGATTTTATTTTGCAGTTAGTACTCTGCTGATATCCTGTACTGTGTCTACTCAGAGGAACAGGAAACATTTCAACTCGCAGAATGTGTATATTTATTTATTATTGCCTTGCCCAGTTGCCTAATCTGATTGTGAAATCATCATTTTATAACATAGGATGTGATTATGGTGTCGTTTGAAAGATGGAAACTATATTTAGGCTAAATGTTTCAGGTAGAACTGAAATGATGGGTTAGGTAACATATTAGGAAGTGTATTTACTCTAAAACGTGTTAACAAATTAATAAAACAGTGGCATGTTTAAAAAATTATGAAATCCATGTCATCTCTTGGGCTCCAGAGTTTATAGTTGTGTTCTTACTTCTTGAACAGAATTCATACATTTCAATTGCTAATGAGGATTATTTTTTTTCTGTATAAAGTTTTGGAATCAGAAGAAGTCTGACATTCTAGGAAATAAAACACAGTGAAAAGATTTCTTGCATCACAGCAAGTGACCTTACCGATAGAAAGCAATATGTGTGTGAGGCGTCCTAGCAATGCAACTATTGCTTTCTTCCTCTGTTAGTGAAGTTTTATTTCTTTTACAGGCCTTGTTCTTTTTATGTAGCTGTTATTCTCAGTGGTCAAACCAGCTTGATAAACAAAGAAGTGCTGTGGGAAAAGGTTACAGTGCTAGAGACAGTTGATAGAGACACATTATAAATTGAATTTCTACTCTTGAGAGGCTGACGCGTTCATTAATTTGTCCTCACTGCAAACACTCACTCCTTAAATCCCCCTTTGTGTCCTTTTTTATTGTAGAAAACTTTAATACCCAGCCATATTAATTAATGGGTTCTCTCTCAGCACTGTGTATCCAGGAGGAAGCAGAGTTGCTGCTGGAAAGGCAGGACATCAGGGATCTCTTTGGCGTAAATGATTCAACTCTCTAGGCGGCTATTTAAGCAACTGTCACAACACTGGCTCGCTTCTTCCTTTTCCCTCTATCTCTCTTACTGCTTTTCTTCTTGTATTTCTCTATCTAAACTTTTTTCTCCTGGCCATTCTGTGTGTGTGTGTGTGTGGGGGGGGGGGAGAAAAAAACAACTATAACACTACTACTGCTTATAATAATAATAATATTTATTTGTTTTATTAGGAAGAAGCCTGTTTTTAATTATCAGCAGATTTCAAGCAGCGTGCAGCAAGCGAAAACCAGGTGCACTTACAAGGTTGTACAAAACAACATAAGTAGGCCTACATTAAATTGGAGAGGTTGCATTACAATCAGTGCGTTTACAGGAGGGATGGGAAGGGAAGAGCAAGGGCAGCTCAACTATTTAATCAATCGCTGATGCAGTTGTTCTCTTTGACAGAGATGGTACTGTAGTGTGTAGACCATAGTACAAGCTACACGTTTTAAGCTTGTGATGTAAAGTGACCAGACCACCCAAATTAAAACACAAACCATATTTTCCATTTGTAGTGATTGCCGGGGACATTTCTGTCATATTTTCATCCATAATAAAGTTTATCCATGAAGTCTTGACATCCACAGATGGAGGATGAAGACTTTTGTGTTGATTATAGAGCCAACAACAGAGCAACTCCTGTGTTGAGCTCTGTATTGGTCCTTGTTGTATTAAAAATATTCCGTCAATTTCACGTGTACAAATGTCCAAATGCTTTTTACCATTTTACTGTGACGACCAAGCTCCCTCGTAATATTATTAACATTAAACTCACGTCCGGCGCCATTGCATAGCAGACTGAAGCAGAGCTAACTAGTTAATCAATTTCAAGCTGACTTCACCATACTCGTAGGCAACTTCTCCTTTTGTTCTGTTGCTGGGACAGAATATAAACACTTACGTTGATTCGCACAACCAACAACAAAGCAATTTGTATGTTTAGCTCAGAGCAACCACACTGCTATCTTACCGCTGGACACACCGAACTTCACTCTGGGATATGAACGCCCTCCTCTCGGGTATCTCCCATCATTGCGCAGGGGGGGTCAGCCTGTGAAAATGACGTTCCTGCAGGCTGTTCAGATTCAGGTCCTTTCGTTACGTCTCTTTTAACTGTTGCTCAGAGTTTTCCTTGCTGATAGTAAAGGGTACAAATACTCCTTACAAAACCACATCCATTTAGGAAAAATACTAAAAGCATACTATTCAAATACATAGTCCTCTTACTGTACTGAATCAAGGTTTTGTGGTGTTTCTAAACTTCTGAACTGCAGATACAGATATTTAAAGATGCACTGCGTGAAAATGCAAAAACATGCATATCTTTGCAAAACCATATGCAAGCTTTTTATACGTACACAAACAGACAGACGGACACACACACGCACACACACACACACACACACACACAATCAGTTAATCAGCCCAAACATAAAGCCCTGCAGCCCGCTCTCTCTCGCTCTCTCACTTTATTATGGATGTAAATTCCAGAATAAACAAGCTTACTCCAGCATCATCCATACATCCAGTCTCTTATATATCCCTCTATATTTTGCTCTTGTTCCCCTCACACTGTCTGCATATGACCGTTTCATCTGCTCCATTTTGTTTCCTCAAGCCTGAAGTCTACTTTCATATGCCTTTTCCCTATAAGAGCAAACACACTGCACATTGTATTCATACTTTCTTCTTTTACTGTTCACAGAATCATGGGAGAGAAAATGAGTTCCCACCTCAATAAGTTCAGAATTATACTGACACTGGGGCCTCATTTATAACCATTGCGTATGCACAGGGCTTGACACATGCCACTGCACCACTTCCCATGAGAAGTTGAAAAACAAACAATGTTAAGGCAAGAATGTGCAACCCACATTGCTGCTGAAATGCCAAGGATGATGCCAAAAGGTGTAAGGAGGCAGACTGCATTAAATGTCTTTACAGCATGCAAATGTCTATTGTGAAATTTATAAAACACCTGCATGCTGGATTTCAGATGGAAATGCAGTGTTAATTATGAACTCTGGTAGCTATTGTATGTAGATGTCTGTATAGTTGCTTTAGAAATGCCAGGTGGTGAACTTCAGCGTTCCCTTTGCCTCATCCAATATGTTGGAACCACCTAGACCTTTTACTCACCAGTAACTTATCTACTAGTCAACTACCTTACTCACCTTTCTGTACCAACCAACTTGACCCTGCCCCCTCTTACCTTCTTAAGTCAATTGCTCCTGATCTCCTTCCTTGACTCCAACAACTGCTTGTCTTCCAAACATTTTAAAAGCAGCTAGACGGAACCCCTTTTGATGTGAAAAATTGCAGTACAGTATATGTGCTGTTCACATCCAACCCCAAGGACTTGGGCTACATAATAACCTGGTTAGAAACTGTGTACCTGAGCCTTATAGCCTAGTTTATGGAGTCCCTCAGGATTTTGTTCAAAACCCTCCTTATTAAGTTACTTGTCTCGTATTCAGTCACACAGCTTTTCTGACCACAACATTGCAGACCATAACACTCAGCTAAATATGTATGAAAGTTGATGAGTCAATCAGTTGTTGAGTGATTTTGTCAGTCAGATGACATGACAAAAAAACACGAAAGGAGGGGGAAAAAAGGAGGACAAAAACATGAAGGGGACCCTTCATCATCACAGTAACCCTAACCCTAACACCAAGTCACACCAAGTCAGTTAAACTTCAGGGATATCAATCTGTCCATTTAGGAAGCACAAATGATTCTGAAGGAATTTCACCTGCTTTGGTGCAAAGCAAAGTAATAACAGGTGCAATGGAGAGGCAGTGAGACAACCCCCAAAAGGGTAATGATTTTGCATTTGGTGGCCTCAGACAATTGCTCTCTCCTTATCCTTCCTGACTGATTCTTCTTTAGTTTTGTGTTCTGCTAGCATCCTTGTCACTACTGGTGGCATAAGGTGGTATCTGCAGCCCAATCAGGTTGCACAGGTAGTCCAGCTCCTCCAGGATGGCACATCCATACATGCAGCTGCAAGAAGGTTTGCCGCTACTACAATACTAAATACGCAGAGAAATCCAACAACTTGACCAGTGATAGACATATTTTGTCATCAAACTATTCCAGAGAGAGTAGTGTCTAAATCACTGGATCGGAATTTTGATTGAATCCCTTTCCCTGTTTATTGAAAAGGCCTCTTCAGGATGAACAGTAGAACATCTTTACCCCAAAATTTGACATGCACCTTCACAGATATCATGGAACCTTTTCAAGTAGGGATTCTTACCAGCTAATGGTATTACATAAGAAGTAAAGGGAATCGCAAAAAATAGGTAGCAGTGAAAGTGTAACACATTCTCTCTTCTATGTCAAGGTTCTCAGTCACACAGGTCATTGCTTTTTCATAGGCAGCTGGGCGTGTTTCAGTTTGACCATCCAAGAAGCTTCTTCAGCTCTCACTAGCTGTTTTTACACTGGGCAATAAGCTGCCAACTGGCCATCTTTTTGGCAGTTAGGCCCCCAGATTTAGACAGAAAGCGCTAAATGGGGTGTCTGTTTTGGTCCGCCAATTTGTCGCCTTGGAGGGTACATTCGTTTCCGCCTTCACTGCTATCTAAATGCGAGACGTCAATTTGGTGTTGATGACCTGCGCTGTTGTGTGACCCACAAGCCAGGGAGTTTTAAAACCAGGAAACAGCTGATCACAGCAGGCAGATTGCTGCCCTTACCTTGGAGCAAATATGCCACCTTTTCTATCAAAAAAGGACTACTAACTGGTGGGGAGTTACAGTCTATTAAACTCTGTGTGGGACTGTCCTTACAGAGTTGAGGACACATGTGATCTCCTGAGTTTCAGAGTCATTAGGGCCACTTGTGGGTCATTGACCCAACCAGCCTTCATGTGGGTTTCACCAGGTGAATCCAGGTGTGAGTGGTTGTTAGGCTGTCTGAGGAGGGAACTCAGTACAGCATTGTAGGTGGGTGATAAGTGATGTCTTAGTTCACCTCCTCTGTTCAAAAACGGTCCTTCTAGTTTGACATCGATGGATTCTTTACTCCTCTTTCAAACTATCTGTATTCTCTGAACAACATGTTCACATTGTTAATCTCAAAGGAATGATTTGTCTCCTTTCAGATGTAAGTGGACAGCAGAGTCTGGACCTGAGAAGTTGGTCCAACTGTCTTATGCTATTTGTTTATGGAGAGGTTTTCTTTTTTTTTTTTCTTTTTTTTTTTACAGACGTGCTGTCCTGCCTGCACTGAACATCATAAACTACATTACTCTGTTTATGTCTGGGTGTTTTGTCCTTAGGATGGACAAGTTTCTGCCAGTTGAAGGCTGTTCGGGTCAGTGACCCACAAGTGGTCCTAGTGAATCTGAACCTCAGAGCACACACATGCTATGGACATGCAATAGCCCAACACACTGCCAATAACCTCCTCAAAATGCAGAGAAAGCTATCAAGTGGAGACATAGTGAAGTATGCATAACATTTTCACACAGACCAGGCCCAGGAACAACCGCTGTCTTAAGACCACATAAAGGCGCTCCGCCTGTGTGTTGCGCTCAACAGCCGAGGAGATGCATGGCTTTTATTAGCCCCTGACAATAACTGTCAGCCAGCATTTTATATTCAAAGTAATGTGTATAATTACAGTTTTACGAGCAGGCTCTGAATACATTTAGACAGTGATTTTATTTCTGAATGTGATGCTGTTCCACAGATTATCAATAGTTAATGTGCTCTCTGTCTTCCTCTCAATAGCCAGAGAGAGCAAGCGACTGAATAACTAAAGATAGAGAGATGGAGAGAGAGTGACTAATCCAACAGGAGAAGTGTCATTTCTCCTTTAGGTATAGATGGTAAGTCACTGAAACTTATTTTAACTTTAATGTCTGTAGAACCTGTATTTACCAGGACAGTGGTGGAAAATAATAAAGTATATTAACTCAAGTGCTGTATACCAAGTATAGTACCAAATATAAGACATTCACTGCCACCATGAATCAAACTAAATCAATCTCAAAACAAAGGCAAGTTTTGTTCACAAAAAAAGAGAGACCAGCGTCTGAAAAACACAAACACGTCTTGTTTGGTCATGAAACTCAGAAAACTGTAAACACTGGGCAGTGCAGATCCAATATGAATCACAATTCTATTACTGAAATTGCTTATTTGTCACTTTAATGTTTTCAGACACATATTTTGGAGGTAGTGTTTAGCTTTAAGATGCAAAGTAGAGTTTGAGTGTAGTCTGAGTTTTGTGGGGGTCTTTTACCTAATTAACACTAGGAGTAGAGATAAATAATTGAAAGCCTAACGGCTGCTTTCAAGCCACAGGACAACCTCAAGAACACACTGACACACAAATGCGCACACACACACACACACCAGGCCACAATTTTAACAAGAATATTGGTACACTGATTTTGATTTAATTTAATTCATATATGAGATATAACGGTGCACAACACAACAGCCCAGTAAAAAGTATAAAGCCATCCTGTCTGCGGTCTCGGTCCTGGTACCCATGATTTGGAAGTCTGATGTGCTCTTTTTATTTGAGATTGAATGATTGGTGGACGGTCAAATCCCTCAATAGCAGGTCCATGGAGGTCCACAAACAACAATGCAGGAAGGCTTCTGGCTCAGAGCAGGATCCTGGTCTTATAGTCAGCGTCATTACATGCAGAAAAGCCTTTCAAGCCCTCGGCAGAGGTCAGAAGAAAGGTGCTGCTGGCCACTGCAAGTCTTTTCAAAGTCTTTCCTTGATGTTCCTTACCTTGTAATTTCAAGTATCTGAACTCACTGACAGCAACATTGACAGACTCTCCAAGGAGTTTAGCAAACTTCCTCACCTCACGCTCACCCAACAGAACAAGCTCTGTCCTCTCTACGTCAGAAGTGCTGATCCATAAGCTTTATCGTGTTTGTCAACTCAATATCAGGAAGACGCCTGGTGAGATTATCAATCATTCATTGGTCAACTTGGAGATTACTTACTTTAGGTTGAGTTTCTGTGAGTTATGCCCATTTAAACTCGCTGTTGGTTATACTGTCTTTGACTTTCAGCTCGCTGCCACTGCCTTTAACAAGTGCTTAACCATTATTACTAAATGTGAACTACCTGATGTCAAGGTAAAATCTGTTTTAGTCTAGCTGAATCCAGTATGACTTAGATTCCATTCGCAGTGACAAATAGATAGATTAGCATCTATAAAATGACTCCTCATTGCCCACATCCGTTCCGTCATTCTATATCTCCAGGTGAGTGTTACCATCATGCTAGCATCACTTAATCACTGTTCTACAGACAGATTTTGGTTAAGTTTTCCCTCTTTCTTTTAAAATGAATATGTCCTCCAAACATTAGACTTAAAGGGATATTCAACTCACTTCTCTTTTCAATAGAAATCCGGCAAAGCCAGCAGATGTTTGCCTCGAACTGTGTGCTGGGACCTTATTTTACTGTTGCTGTCGTTTGGTGCTGTCCTGAGCATTATTTGTAGCTATGAGTGGCTTTTTGATGGCGGTTTCTTGGTTGGAGGCATTTTGAATGCAGTTTATTGTTATCGTGCAGTCTTTTCTGAGGTTGCTAAAACTACACAAGCTAGCAGTCGGAAAACTTGACACCTGAGGGGGGATCTTACTCTATGTCATGGTGTGTTAGACCATGGATTAAACTTACACCGGAATATCCCTTTAATGGTGTACCATGAACTGTGTTAGCATTGTTGTACACGTTGTTTTGGTTTATCCCTCACAACAATGGACCCAACAGCACTAGAGGCGTAACGTAACTCGTAAAAGTAACACAAGTCTTGCTCTGAATTTTAACCTTAAACATTATTTTGAGACTCAGGGTTCGAGTCCGACCCCCCCCCCCCGAAAATCAGAAGCTATTGAGAGATGGACGAACATGTTGGTTTTAGTCTTTGGATTTGTTGACAATAAGAAAAATATAGAATGACAGTAACATTAACTCAAGTCTAATCCTTTGATGATCATAGATTTAGAGCCCATGATGAACAATATCAGTGCATAAAAAGCACTGTAATTAAAGATGACGAATCACCATCTGTTCGTGTCAGTCACTGTGTGTGTGTGTGTGTGTGTGTGTGTGTGTGTGGTGGTAAGTGAGTCTGAGGTTTAGGTCTGGAAAACACAAGATTAGTCATCCTCCGTTTGTCATGGATGGGATGTTTTGGAAGGACTGTGTCTGTCTGCGCGCATGCAAACACACATACACACACACACATTCATACACAAAGCCTGGTTTGGTGGACTTCATCATAGTCCTGTTTGCATCTGCTCAAGTTTGTTTTCCATCCCTTATTTACATGCTTAGGGAAGCAAAACACATTTCTAGAAAGGGCTGGCGCAGAAAACATAGTTTAAGATATTCACTCTCCTCCTCGATTACATTTAACTCATTACGTTTCCTTAATGCATGCAGATTTTTTTTCTGCCTGACTGAGGGAACAGATTCAACACAAGACAAATACATATTTTCACTCTTGCTGTCTCTCTTTGCTGTGTTTGCCCATACACCATTCATCCTAAATTTGAATAATGTTTAGATAATAACAGGAGAATGTGGGGCCTCTTTGCAAACCTGTGTGTGTGCGTGTGTGTGTGTGTGTGCGTATTTGAGTGGGTGTGTGTGTGAGGGGGGGAGGGTGAAACCTTCTCTCATTTCCCATTCATCATGGTTATGACAGCTCTTTGTAGTAGCAGCCTACCTCCTCATATCTATCAGAGGGAGAAGGTAATCATAGGTGTCATTCAATCATTCTGAATGACTGCTTAAACACACACACACACACACACACACACACACACACACACACACACACACACACACACACACACACACACACACACACACACACACACACAGACACACACACACACACACACTCCTTTGATCTAATTACAAACCTGACCTTTAGTTGAAATGAGTGCTGGCATAACTGCTAACTGCATAACTGCTAACATAGAAATGTCCCAGATTGCGAACTTTAAGGATTTACAAAATCCTTTGGTCTTTTAAACTGATGCATGGAGAGTAAGATGTCATTCATCTACTATTTATTATGCAGAAGAAAAGGATAATGACTTCTCCCTCAGAAACTCTGGACTACTGAAAAAAAAGCATCCCATTGGTAATATGTGGTAGAGATGCAGGTACAGAGCAAAAACAGAGAGAATTCTTATGAGCACAGGTGAATAAGGAAAGGTAGAATCAAAGTCAAAAACAGAGCAGAGCGAGGATACATGGGAATGTGGGGAGCTGACATATGGGCTGACTGAGCAGAATGGAAAATGATGGAAGGAGAGAATTAAAGAGAAAGAGGGAAGAAAGAGGAGGAAGAAGATGCTGATGAGGGGCTCGACAGTCTGCGTAATAAAGCATGCTAACTGCAAGCCACCAGATTTAGAGGGCCTTTACACCACAGCCGAATGTGCCATCATTTTTCCTCCCAAAACGTTAATGTCGCACAGGACTGCCATAAATACATCACTGCGCTAATTTAAGGTCTACAGTGGAGAACCCCTCGATTGTTCTCTCCCAAGGCTCAAAAAATGCCCTGGAATAATGGGGATTTTTATGAACATGTGGAAAGAGGATGTTCTTGATGGGGCTGTAGCGCTGATACCACAATGGCAGTGACATGTAAAACACACAAAAACAGAAATTTGTGCTAGAAAATGGGTTTTTCCTCCGATCTATCATTTTAGTGGCTCTGCATAACAAGCAGTGATTGTCAGCCTTTGTTTAATAATGGCCTGAAAAGGCATCTTACCATGTCTAAGTATGCACACTTATGCAGAAATATGTTTTGCATTTTGCCCACTATGGTCGTGTGTGTGTGTGTGTGTGTGTGTGTGTGTGTGTGCGCGTGTGTGTGTGTACATATGTATGAGGATCTTGAGAAAACAGTGTCCTGAACTTGTCCAAAACTCATTAAAATAAACAAAACTTTACTGTTGAAGACCAAACAATGTAATGGTAACTTGTGGTGTTGGTGTATTTTTTGTCAGCTGTGTGTAAAAAATAATAATAATAATAATAAATAAATAAATAAATAAATAAATAAATAAATAAATAAATAAAAATAGCTGTCATTAAAATGTACAAACCTCAACTTAGCCAGCGAATGGTGTGAGAAATGAAACAGACAGGCTTTTCAGTTCCTGCTTGCATGTCAGCGCAGGCCTTTCACACAGGTAATACATGGCAACAATTACACAGCATCACATAATGAGAGGTGTGAGGGAAGACAATGGATAATAAGTGAGAGCAGACCATCCTGCACTTCCCAGGGAGCTAATGAAAGCTTTAATTAAGTGTGAAACAGCAGCGAGGCTGGGGAGGCAGAGGGGAGCACTGCTGAGGCCCCATAGTGGGTGTTCCTTCAAATTCATCTGGAGACCAGAGCCTAAACTGACAGCTCGACTGCTGAGCAGAGGCAAAAAACCCTTTCACTGTGCCCACATGTTCACACACACACACACACACACACTGAAGGAATTAAAAATTGACCATGTTTTGTAGCCTTTGTTTCTCTTGCAGGCCTGAGTCAGGATCAGGTCACTTACTGTCGTCAGCTGTTCTCTTGGTATTCTCAGCACTGCTGCACTAGCTGCTGGAAATGTACTATAGACGCAATGGGGAGTTTGCAAACACAAACAGAAGAGAAGACCAACGAGGGATATCTTAGTGTGAGCACAATTTCATTTATCCAGCTTATTTCATTCCACAGGAGCTCCAATGTGCTGCACACTCTGTTTGTCTTTATGGATATTATATTTGTACAGCGTCCTAAATAATGCTTGATCTATAGTAAGGTACCAGGATATATCACTTAAACTAATGCAGTATAATCTAATCTAATAGACCAACAATTAATCCTCACTCCACAGAGAGCTACATCCTCCAGTGTTTCCTACTGAATGGTCACACACCTGTGGCAGGTGGAGGGGGAATGCTTTAAAAGTTTGTCTGCGTAATGTTGTTTTAGTTGTCTACCTTAATGCATGCACACTGTGCCTCATCTTTCTGTTTTTCTCTCCTAGTCGAAGGCCAGCTGGGTCAACAACCCACAAGCGACCCTAACAACTCTGATCAGAGCTCCTACACTCAAACTCTGTATGGGGGTATCCCTAAGAAACTGAAAAAAAAGGCCAGCTGCTCACAATACAGACTTACCATGAACTGGCTTACTGAGAACCTCCATCAACTCTCCCAGTAACTGTCAGTAGGATGTTTTATAAAGTTGTTCAAAAACACAAATCTTGTGCTTTGTTCACCCCTGATTCCCTTTGCACTAATGCAGGTGATCCATGTGTGTTTTGTTGTCGCACAACAAGCAGTGATTTACAGGAGGGGTGAAATACCAGAGAACATTTCTCACTGTCTCTGTTTCTCTGCAAAGCATGTGTTAATGTCAGTAGACAGGAGGTGGTTGGGGGCTGAGGGCTGATGGTCCACTTGTTTACTGATCACGGATGGCATTGCTCTCCTGAACAGATAGAATAAAAATGAAAATAAAAAAGATGGTAAAATGGATAGAGGCTATGTGTGGGAAACACTGTCCTCATACTGAAGGCAGTAGCTGGCAAGAGGGGTCGATTGACAGGGTTTTTTTTTTTTTTTTTTTTTTTAAGGCTGATACAGATACAGATGATTAGTCCAGGAGACTGAAAACCAATACACATACATTAAAAAAAAAAAAAAAAAAAAAAAATATATATATATATACAGTATATATATATATATATATATATATATATATATATATATATATATATATATATATATATATATATATATATATATATATATATATATATATATATATATATATATATATATATATATATATATATATATATAGATATAGATATATATATATATATATATAGATATATATAGATATATATAGATATATCAGTCTCTTAATTGAGAATAACCAGTAATAGAATTTAGCCAACTACAACTTACTTGCATACAGTTTTGTGGCATCTTATTTCACTATGTCTAAATGTATCTACTTTTAGTTATACTTTCACTCCACTCCATTTACTTGGTAACTTTAGCTACTAGTTGCTTTACAAATGCAGACTATTCATAGCTGACCGGCTATCACTCTTGACCTCAGATCCTGTTAATACAGGATCTGCATCAATGCCAAAGCACTTCATTTTAAGATGTGTTCATTTTTTTCAATCAGAGACACACACAAAAAAGCAGATAATTATAATTTGAAACATGCTGAACGTGCCCTGATAATCGGTCATGGCATGTCAGAGTCTGCCTCGATGTTTGGAACATTATTATTATTCATTTTTATTTTTACATTACCTCATAACAGTAATAGAATAAACACAATATTAGATTTGTGTATGATGCACTGGTCTGTGAACTAGACACATGGGACACTGGTTAAGACCTGTATGATATCAGCTGATACCATGTTGATATTGTGTTATGATCCTTTGAAAAAAATTTAAATCACAATCCTCTGAATTATGGGAAATTGGGGTGGGTGAATCGATCCCAAAATATCAATAATGATGGATTGTGATGGTATTTAATGCTGTTCACTATTGTGGCAGCATCACAAACTTGTTTAACCAGACAAAAAAAAAAAGAAAAAAAAAGAGAAAACACAGGAGAAAGAGCACTCTACTGCAGCAAAGCAGGGCGGAGGAGAGAAATGCCTCATCAGCACCCGGACCCCCAGACACTTCACTGGCAGAGGCTTTTCAGAGGCAGGGAATATCCAGGCGTACACAGTGAAAATAAATATCTTAGCCAAACTCATTAAATATAGCATAGGTTATTCAGACATTTAATTAATATATTCAACCCACTGAAATGTGTTATCTAAATTAATTTAGTAAATTTAGACTGAAAAAAAAACAAAACAAACTAAAACATGAAAACGGCTCGATATAATGACCTTATCTGTCAAAGGTAGCCTTTAGAATTCCTATATTGAGGATATATGTGCCTACCATCTACCATAGGCTTTAGAACAGAGGTGATTCCCCATGAGCCAAATATTGTATTTGCCTGTAAAAACTGTTCTACAATAAACAGTTTTCAATGATTAATATTAGTGATATTGGCCACATTTTGAGGTAATGCCCACCCCTAATGGGAAACGCTAACACACTATTTCCTACAGCATCATGTCCAGTATGTGCACGCATTGAGAATCCCTTGTGTATGGCTATGAGTGTGAGTCCGGCGTCCGGCCATAAACAGTGAAAGCCAATACATAAAGACATGAATGCACTGAAAATATGATTCAAATATAAAACATAAATGACAGCTATAAACAGCATCAAAATGGTGTTTGATATAATGTGATGTTTAGGCTCATGACTTTAGTGCTGCACTTAAGAGAGGTACAAGAAAGTGTGATCGATTAGCTCGAAGAGTCTGATGCACAGATCTGAGAACAGTGTGATGCCATCAGCTGTAATTGTGATCGAACTGCAGCCAACCCAAAGTCTCTTTTAGGTCAACCAATGTGGAGAGCATTACATTACCTGACTACAGATTAATGCATGTTTAAGTATCTACACGTATCCTCTGTAAAACATTCTGACCCCAATGGCAAGACGATATGCCAAGACATAGGACTAATTAAGTCCTACATGTAAAATGAAGGAACAGCCCTTTATTATTCTTTATTTATGTTCATCAGTCATTATCAGTAAAAAAAAAAAAAAGCTGTGTCCACTATGCTGAAGTTCCCTTTAGAAAATCTGAGCTGTAGAATCTGAGACCAGGTGGTGTAATGTCTGTACATATGAAGATTTGATGTTAAATCAAATTTCTCTGTTCTGTTCTGTTCTGTTGTGTTGCGCTGTTCTGTCTATTAAGCCACGTTGGTGCTCTCCCTAAAAACTATGCAGTGTTGGGAGGTTTTGGTGAAAGACCGCATGTGTCTAAAACAGCAGCTGTGAATGAAGAGAGCAGCAAGATAACGTCAAGCAAAACTTTTCTATTTCTGTAAACCTTCACCCTCTCTCTGTGTGCTCCCACACCTCACACCTGGTTTTCTTACTCAACCCTCTTTTTCTCCTCTTTCTTACTTAGCACCTTGTCCTCCTTCACTTGTTCTCCCCTCTCCTCCTCCTCTCCTCCCCTCCCTCCTCCCCCCTCAGTGGGAGGAGACAGCGGTAATAACTATAATTAATAATGTAAATAAATGCAGCGTTTTAAAACTCACCGGGATTTCACTCTTATTGAGTCTTATTTCTCCTGTACAGCTGTGCCTCTGTGCATGGGCTGATTGGAAAGTGCTCACTGACACACACACACGCACGCACACACATACCTGAAACCTTAAGGTAGCAGGCTTAAAACACACCCTACATTTTATTGTATCTTTACATGTTTTTTGTTTTTTCCATCTGTTTTATTCTCTGTCTTTCTTGCTCAGTCAAATGCTTACGCTCACTCACACACACCCCACATTATATTTGGGGGGTTAAATATTTCTTAAATGTTTTTGTTTTTTTATAACCAAGGCTTTATAAAAAAAACATATTCTAAACAAGTCATATGCTTACAATAGGGCTGTCACGATTCTCCAAATCCAAGATTCAATTAGATTGAAAATTTTCTTGGGTTATGATGGCTAAGCTATTGTTTGACTTTTATGCCTGGAAAACGGACTTTTTATGAGGTGCGCTTGAGGACACACGGACATCCCTGTTGGCACGTATCCTTTGCCTTACTAAATGATGCAGATTTCAGAGTTTAAGACCTGTACCTGAATGGACCATGGAGTCCCTCTGAGTGTGTCACAGACAACAGGGAAGCCGACAGCATTTGATTTCAATTGTCAAAATTTAAATTTTTGATTGAAAATCACAATCACAACCCCTCTAGTTTCCTCCAACTTAGTCAACAAATGTAGAAAAATAATTGGATTTGTTATCCATGCTTTATATCAACATGACAACGATATATACAGAATGTACACAACATATAGTATATTTTTGATTACTCAACACAGTAAAACACAGACTCTGTCCAGGACTCTCACACGTTTATCTGAGTGGTTTTAACTGCATATTGCCAAATAAGATTGTGATGGTACTAAAATAAACATTTAAAGTTATTACATATCTCTACCCATATCCATGTAAATTAAACATATTAAACTGTGTTGTATAAGGATAAATTATCCCCTTCACCTGTGAGTGAACCCAAGTATTCATATTTAGTCTGTTTCTCAAGTATACAGCTGGTCAGTAAGGCCTAAATGCAGACTCTTCCATCCATCAAGAGTGTGTTTATACTGTGACAAAGACTACTGGTCAGTGGAACAGTACTCATGCGTGAAAGGATCCGGGACGCTACTCCTCAGACTTGAACTCTGACAGCACGGCAGGTTTGCACTGCCATCTGTTGGCAGCTCAAATACTCTGCTGCCACATACACACAAACAATCTGGTCTTTAAAAGGGCACAAGATGTTGCCTCATGATTGGAGTTCAGGGTTAGACCAGTTTACATAAACGTCACTGTTTGCTTTTGATGTCTCACCCAAAGAATGTGAATGTGGAGACGGCAAATACATAAAATTCCGTATACAAATGAACTGAAAGAGGAATAAAAACAAAACAAAACAAAACAAAGACACTGATTAGAATGATTGAATTACCAGAATAGAATAATTAATTGAATACCTCTAATATTGCCATTTAAACCTCGACATAATAAGAAGGTCTGATGATTCAGAAAGTGAATGAAAATGTCAGATGTCAAGTTGTTATTCTTTGTTGAGCTTTCTCAACATCACGTTATGGTCCGTCAAAAGGTTTCTAAAGGGGCAGTGCATGGAACTCTGAATTGACTCCAATCTCGAATCAACAGAAGTTCTGTCATAAGAAGGCTGTCGTTTAGTGGTCTCAGAGGAAAAGTGGCAGTTTCTAAACCTCTTATGATAAGTGACTTATCAGACTGGAGCAAGGACAAACACTTGAGGTGGTACTAATAAATACAAGTCTATCACAGTGCCAATAAAAACAAATGAAGGGACAAAGGAACTAAGTAATCAATTATGTTTTTTGTGAGACTTATGACCATATTTGTAGTTTGGCAGTCTAACCACTAGATGGTAGGGTCAGAACAGGAATAGCAGGGGCATGTCTTACTTTCCCTCTAAAGTATGTGTATGTCCATGCAATTATCCATGCCAAACATCTGTTCATTATACTGTATTTCACAATCCATTAACACTCTCACTGGAAAAAAAGAAAAAAAAAGAAAAAAAAAAGATTCCCATTATCTGCAAATATGGAATTCTTCTTTATCTTCTTCTTCCTCTTCATGTATTCTTTTATTATAGCTGAATCTCTATTTACCAATTGATGTAACCCTACTGTCTTTTTCACTCCAGCTTGTGTAAAGACCGCTCCTCTTCTCCTCTGTGTAGTGGTGTAAGTATCGGCGGTGCAACCGGTGCAGCAGCACCAGGGCCCAAACACCATCAGGGGCCCATGATGTAAGAGGAAAAAAAACAAAAAAAAACAGCTGTCCATAGTGTTGTTGGACTTCTGTCAGCTGTGTGAAACGGATGAAAAACAGTATGATATGGGACCTTTAATACAACCAAATCCAGCTTGTGAAAGTTAATCATAATCAAGATAACACGTCAACACTCTCAAGGGAGAGAGAAAGATGATATTTTCTTTTCAAAAATCAATGTGGCATCCAGGTTTTATGGGGAAGGCAGGGATTGAAATGGCAAAAAGATGGGGACAACTCTGGAGTTTTACAAAAGCAGGTGAGAGTGAAAGAGTGAAGAACAAAGAAAACCAGAGAGAGGGCAGACAGTGAAGGACGTGAGACAGCTGCCATAGGCAGTGCGGATCAGAGCAGAGCCTCTCATCCTCAGAGGAAAACAAACTTCAACAATTAACAACCGACTGGATTTGTGATGAGCAAGCACTATGTGCAGCTGGAGGACAGGGAGAGGCGGAGACAGAGAGCAAAGGAAGGGATGGGGTGGCAATCATCTCCATGCTCTCTTTGCAGCTGTGTTTGCAGCTCACCTTTCATGATCATCCCCAAAGACATGCATTCAACCAGATCACCTTCCATAGATGAATAATAACCACTCCTCCTCACAATTCTCCTACTAATCCCCAGCGCCATCACTCAGTTAACTCCACAGTCCATTCCACTTTTCTAAACTCTTCTTAATAACATAACTTGCCACAGCAGCACTTTGTGGAGCATAATCTGATTTAATCAACAGAAGCTGAGGATGACTAAGTCTGTCTTGCACTCCTGATGCCGCAACATTGACACACTTGTATATTAGAACTATGGAAGCACGAAGTGGTCAAAAAATTACATTACAATTACAATTGACTGCAGAATTTTTGAAATGATCAATTTATGTCATGATATTCATTGCCCTTGAGGAAATATTACAATTGTGACGATGTGCCAGATGTTTGGGTCTGAACCAAACAGACATGTTTTCTACCACTTGAAGAACCTTTGTATGCCATGGCATCGCTGCAGCAGTACAGTACGTGAAGTGCAGCTTCCTGCGATTTGGATATTGCACTTAGCCATACTATGATATTGATTATAATGTAATTAATTATACAGTCCTAATTAGAACTAGATTAAAGGAAAAGGTGAAAGCTAAAGATCCCAATGTCAGAGTTCTCTCATCTCAACAGCTGTTTGGATCCTCACCTAGTGGTTCCGGCCTGCCCGTAGACCAAAGCTTAAATGTGGCAAAGCCCGGTAAACAAAGGAAAGAGCGCCGACCCTAATGTCCAGTTGGTGGTGCCAGCTTGTCACAGTCTCCCCATTCATCTTTTATTTGATGAATGAAGGATCGGTTTAGCTGGCAGACTGCAGACACAGCAGACACACCCCTGTTCCATGCCTCTAGCTTTTTCATTCACGCAGACGGAGGCTCGCCTCCGCTGCAGCTCCGATACTACTTCGAGAGGCAGATCAGAGACAAACTGTCCCCCATCTCCTCATCTGTAACTTTTGTTCTTTTTGTTCTGTAACACAGACGGTGAGGTGGAGTATCGGCACATGATTCCCACGCTGAAAGGGCAGTGTGAATGGTGCTCATGAAGACTTTTTTTTCTGTCTAGGTGCCTTATTGTTTAGCCTAAAATTGTGGAGTCTTGCTTGGATCTTTAAAATGCATCTAGCTGCCAGACCAGTGAGAGCTTCATAAATATTCGTAAATAATATTAGTTGTTAAGTACTAAGGATCACAATCAGAAATACTTTATTGATCCCTGCGGAGTAAATTACACATGGTACTGTTTGTTGATGAAGGTTCTCTGTAGTGTTGTAGACCAGCTCCTCTGCTTGACAATATTCGAATAGTGGATGTGGCCACTTATGATATTCCTTATTATCCACCTACCATGCAGTACTGAGTTCTCCCCCCAGAAGGCTCAACAACCATTCACACCAGGACTCACCTAGCCCTAGAAACCCACATGAAGGCTGGTTTAACAGCTACACATAATATAGCCTCTGTGCTTGAATCAATTCAACTAAAGCAGCCAGTCAGGGCAGAGAAGGGTGGTTCTTGCAAGTAAAAAAGGATAATTGTTCATTGTATTCTATTCCAGTACAATGATTGTGTTTATGTAATAAACTGATATGGTGCTAAGATTGTATGATATGGTGGTGTGACTTATGGCCACAACTCCTGAAGATGTCCAATCTTATCTGATCTCCTCAGTTAATTAGGTCCATTACACGTATCTATCGTATCTCCCTTGTTTCTCTCTTCTGCATTCATGGACCAGCTTCCACCTCCTCACCTCGAAATCTAAATCACAGTGTTTAGCAAAGAGGGCCAATTCCTGGGTTGAGGAGGATGCATTATATAATTTTCTTCAGCAGGCACTCACGAGGAAACACACTCTCACACACACACACACACAGATGAAGAGGCTGTCCACTCTGTCCTGTTTTCTGTTCTGATTTGTAATTGAAGCAATAAGGGTTTTTTTTTTTTTTCTCAGCTACACTTAAATCCCTCCCCTGGGCCACAAGATAGTGCAGGAAAAGTGGCCAGGCAAATAACAGGATATAGAGGCAAAGACAGAGACAGACTAGTGTGGGGAGGGGGTCTTCAGGATTTTCAAAGGTTACCACATGAAACAAAGAAAAAAAATTAAATCCCGCAGTTTTATATAAATGAATATAGAAAGCAAGAGCCAAAAAGCAAATAAAGACAAAGGTCAGGGATTGTGGGGAGTACTTGCTCTGTGGCCCTTTTGAGCAACTGAGCCTGCTGCTACACCTATAATCGGATTGTGGGTGTAGTAGCAGGCTCGGTTTGTTTTCATGGCTGGTGAAACAGGTGGAATGGTAGGTGGCATGCAATATGGCACTGCTGCACACCACCAACATCAACAACAACGCCACAGCTTATATTCACAGGAGACAACTGCTTCTCCAGGAAATCATATTGCTGTCTTTATGAGCAGAGTGGAACCACTTGGACACAAAGCACAATACATCTGCATATCATTTTTTTTTTTTTTTTTACAGTCAATATGTACAATGATGACAGTTACGAGTAACAACAAGACATGCATATGTGTATATATTACTGTCACTGCAACAGTCAGTCAAGACTTCTTTCCCAGAGAAAACAGCATCCCTTCCAACAAGTGAAAGCCAAACAGGGTCCACTGTTTACTGGTGATGATTATGCTAACTTAATTTGTCACTTTCCAGGATGTTTGATGGGTCAGGATCTCAATCACAACACATTATAACTGCATCCATATGACTATAAACAGTCAGTGGATACATGTTTAGATTAGAGTTCTCAACGGCCTGAAAATTACAACCCAACCCGACCCGACCCGCGGGTTTTTAAGCCCAAACCCAAAGCAGCCCGACACACCAGCATGAATTGTCTGCCTGAACCTGACCTCCCCCCACGCATCAGCATTGTTTTCCTCATGCACTTGTTATCATGATCAGCCAGACAGCAGACGGAAATTCAATAGGCATGAGTACGTCACGCAGTGGCGTCAGGTCTGTGTCTGCCCCTCCCCATGAAGCAGGCAGCCAGACTTACTCTTCACCACACGTGGACAGCAATGATTCACAACAAACAATGCATAATTTACAACCTGCAAGACGTGTTTTATGAAATGAGTTTTATAAAAAAGGAAGCCCGACCCAACCCAGGTCATTTGAGTATTTTTTTTTCGGGCCGGCCCGACCCATTGAGAACTCTAGTTTAGATGAACAGGAGTGCACCGGGGGAAATATATATAAAAAACACAGATGTCAACGTTATGATGTGTGCTGTCATGCCTCTTTTGGTTCCGCTACGCTGGCTTGCTGTATGAAATGACACAGTGGAGTAAGTCTCACTGCTTGATTCAGTGTGAACAAACAAAGGCGGAGAAAAGGCAAGCCATCGCTGGAGTCACTTTGTGACAAGGGCTATAATGTCCCCAGTTGTTACATACAGAATAGCAAGGTACTGAGAGCTGACTTTATTCTCTCAGCAGACTCTGACAAAAGACATGATACTGAGACCCGGGTGTGGGTGTGTTCTGCTGCAAATTGTTGGTCACAAATGGTTTGCCCCTTTCAACGCTAAGTGCTCAGAGGCTGAGAAGAACCTCTGTTGAAGGTCTGTTGAACTAATCTGTAGATTAGTTTGTGTGTGTGTCTGTGTGTGTGTGTGTGTCTGTGTGTGTGTGCATTCACCTCTCTCCTGCAGTTTTGATTAAATTGAATGGCATGCTGGAATAAATGAAGCAAGGAGTTGGTATGTACAGAGCTGACATCTACTAATGAGTCTGGATAGGATAGAGAGACACTGGTAACAACTCATTCAACAGTGCCTAACAGTGGGTGGAGGAGAGGAACAATGGAGGAGAGCAGGAAGTAGGGCAGAGTGGGTGGACAGCCCCTGATGTTTAAATAAATTGGACAGAGGGATGTACAAAATGCAAACTGTACAAAATAAAGAAGCGATGCAGATAAAGCGATTGATTCAGACTGCAAAACCATTAGGAAGACTGTAAGAAAAGTCTCAAATCAAAAACACAAAAATCAAAATAAACAAAAATCATTTTGAAGATCTCTATTGGAAACATCCAATGAATCAAGCTCAAGAACAGATTTCAGAAAAAAAACTGAAAGATCTTGAAAGAGTCATTAAAAACTATTAAAACCCCACTGGATTACCCTATCACAGAATTAGGACTGGAGGACAAAGTCAAGATTTTGCAGCCCCAAAAAAACATGCGGGCCTGATGGCATCTTAAATGAGATGTTGAAATATACCACCAGAAAATGCAAACAGGCTGTACTAAAGATATTCATCTTGGCACAACTTGGCAAGTGTGGGTCATTTCCCTGAATGAAAATAAAGAGACAATTCATGCATGCTTTGTTGATTTCCAAAAAGCTTTTGATTCAGTCTGACATGAGGGATTACTCTTTAAACTAACAGAAAGTTGCATGGGGGGAAGTCGTCTGATGTAGTTAAATCAATATATGAAAAAAACAAAACAACGTGGCTGTCAAAATTGGAGATAAACACAAAGATTTCTTCCCACAGGGTAGAGAGGTGAAGCAAGGCTGCAACCTCAGCCCCATCCTCTTCAATATTTATATTAATGAACTAGCATTGTTATTAGAACAGTCACCAGCACCTGGTCTCTGTCATGACTCCTGTTTGTGTTGTTCCTTGTTTCTCGTTTCTGGTTTTTGGGTTTTGATTCATGTCCTTTTTTTTGTCTTGTGTTCTGTGTTTTGTTTTTCCATGTCTTGTGTCTCATGTCTTGATTTTTCCATGCCCTCATGTGTCCTTTAAGTTTCTCCTATGTTCTCCCCTCTGGCTCCCTCTGTCTGTTGTCTTGTTCCCTCCTGGTCTGTTCCTCTGTGCTCCTCCCCCTCATTATCTCACCTGGCTTCCTTCCTCCTCTCTCCTCACCTGTGCCTCGTCATGTCATTAGTGTCTGTGTATTTAGTCTCTGTGTTTCCCCTCACTCTTTGTCCAGTCATTGTTTCTGTCTGCTGGTTTCTGTCCTCGAATTCCCTTGTTCCATGTTCCTGATCCTTGCTCCTGATCCTGATCCTGTTCATGCTTCTGTCCCGTTTTGGTATGTTTTGATTTTGATTTTCCCATGTTTAAGTTGAACTTTGAATTTTTGGTTTGTACTTTGTCTGGCTGTTTTCTGTTGCTACTTTGTCTTGCCCTTTAAGTTGTTACTTTGCTTTTTTGCCCTGATTTTGTCTGTTTTTGGTTTTTTTGTAACAGCCTTATTAAAGCTCGCCTTTTGTTCTCCCTATCTTTGCCTCCCGAGTTTACTGCGTTTGGGTCCACCTTTCCCTTTCCATAGTTTTCCCTTTTACCCCGACCTGACAGTCTCACTCTTCAAGACACAGAAATCAAGTGTCTGGTTTATGCAGATGACCTGGTCATACTGTCTCCTGCTAAAGAGGGTCTTCAGCAGAACCTGGACCGTCTCCATCAGTACCGTCAGAACTGGGCCCTGACAGTTAACATGAAGAAGACCAAAGTTATCACCTTACAAAAAAAAAATGCCATCAAGTGTTCAGTTCCAAGCCAAATTCCAATTAGGACATGGCTTAAAATATTTAAATCAGTTATAGAACTGATTGCATTGTATGGCAGTTAGATATGGGGCTCCTTAGTACAACATGATTGGGCAAAATGGGACAAAAATCCAACTGAAACCCTGCATGCAGAGTTCTGCAAAAGTATCCTCTGGGTACAAAGAAAAACCCCAGACTCTGCATGCAGGGCTGAAGTAGGCCAATATCCTTTACTTCGAAATTTTCAAAAAGGATCTATGAAGTTCTGGAGCCATATTAAAATGAGTGACCCTGTCTGTGACCATTATAAAGTCCTTGCCTACCAGGAGTTGGACCTAGAAAGGAGTCCGCTCAGCCAACTGGTCCTGAGGCTGGCTAACCTTTCACCTTCTGACATCACAAACCCCGGTCAGCCTCAGAGCAGTTACACTTTTACTCAGAAGACTAGACCTAACCAAATCATAACTAAAGAAAAAGAAAAATATAAAACTAATTGGAATGATATTACACGCTCACAACACCAACTGGAAACATATTTGACCCTAAACAGACAGTACACTGTGGCAGAGTACCTAACCACAGTAACTGATATAAACCAGAGAAAAACACTGACAATGTACAGACTGAGTGACCACAGTCTGGCAATAGAGAAAGGGCAGACACTGTCAGACCTGGCTGCCCAGAGAGGGCAGGCTGTGCTGTCACTGTGATGAGGGAGCTGTAGAAACAGAACTACGCTTTCTTACACAATGTCACAAATACATACACATAAGAGAGGAATTCTTTCCACAATTTCGAAAACATTGCCCTGAATTTGGGGATTTCACAGAGAAGGAAAAAATACCCCTCATTCTGGGGAAAAAGAAAGAATGTGCAGTGTTGGCTGCTAAATATGTCACGTCCTGCCATAACAAAAGAGACAACCAGTAGGATATAGATAGTCGGACAATTAAACTGTCACTGCCTCCATCTCCTTTTACCTTTTACTCTGTTTAATTAATTAATTAATTAATTAATTGTATTTATTTATGTATCTATCATTTATTTTACTTATCTATATTGTTACTTTTTGTGTTATCCCTACTATTAACATTGCTTCATTTTATTTCAACATCTCTTTATTTTATTCTATTATCAGTAGATTTGCCTTTGTTATTGAGAAAAATGTAATGATTCAAAATAAATACAGTTTTCAAGTTATTAGTGGCAAGTTCAGCTTCAGAGCTCTGCTAGATGGTTTTCTCGAGTAAAAGTTATTTGTATTCACTGTCGATGTGAACTGAGTTACCACAGGAGTTCATCGAGTCTCAGATACTACTTGCTGGCCAAGCACACAGCTGATGCAGAGAGCCCCCCCCCCCCCCCCTCCTCACCAAAGGCAAGATAAGGCAGGGCAAGTTTATTTGTATAGCACAATTCTGACACAAGGCAACTCAAAGGGTTTACAGGGGTTATAAAACTACATTAAAATACATTAAACATGCATTCAGTGGGCTGAAATAGGATAGGTTTAAAAGAGACAAGATTAAAGAATAAAAGACAGTTTAGTGCAAAGCCTTGAAATCACTTCAGTGAAAAGCAGTGGCAAACAGCAAGGTTTTTAGTCTTGATTTAACAGTTGGAGCAGACCTGCAGTTTTCAGGGCGTTTGTTCCAGATTTTTGGCACATAATAACTGAATGCTGCTTCCCCATGTTTAGTTCTGACTCCAGGGACTGAAAGCCAACCGATACCTGACCACCTCAGAGGTCCTGATGGATCAGAACATAGCAGCAGATCAGAAATGTATTTTGGCCTGAAACCATTCAGTGCTTTATAAACAAACAGCAGGATTTTGAAATCTATTCTTTCACAGACAGGGAGACAGTGCAAAGATCTAAGAACCGGAGTGATATGATCGACTTCTTTGGTTCTTGTTAGGACTCAAGCAGCAGCAGTCTGAATCAGCTGCAGCTGTCTGGCGGATTTTTTTAGAGAGTCCTGTAAAGACAACATTAAAGTACTTGAGTCTGCTGAAGATAAATGCATGGAAAAGTGTTTCCAAATGTGTGTGTCGTCTGCATTAACTATGGTAACATATTTTGTGGTTTTCCATTATCTGAGCAATGGGAAGCATGTAAATGTTGAAAAGTAGAGGCCCCAGAATGGAGCCCTGGGGTGTTGCACATGTCATTTGCACCCGCTCAGATGTGTTATTACCAATAGAAACAAAGTAGTCTCTTTCATTTAGATAGGATTTAAACCAATTAAGTGGTGTACCCAAAATCACACCCGGTTTTCCAGTTAAGCCAGCGGTATATTGTGGTCAAACGTGTCAACGCAGCGCTGAGATCTAGTAATACTGAGACTAAAATTTTACCACTGACTGAGTTTAAATGAATTTCATCTAGGACCTTGACAAGAACCGTCTCTGCTGTGATGTGGTCAAAGTCCTGACTGGAAAACATCAAAACAGCCCTTAAGTAATTGTTCAGCGATTTTCAACGATTTTATTTAAAATTGGGAGGTTTGATATGGGCCTATAATTGGTCATGATTTGTCTAGATTGTTCTTCTCATGAGCGGTTTAATGACAGTAGTTTTAATGGCTAGTGGGAAGACACCTGCAAGAAGAGACATGTTCGGAGTGCGCATTTGAAGGCCAATTATGTCACTACGCCGCGCAAAGGCTGTCCCAGTTCAAAGGGTCTTCCAAATGCACCCCACAAATGCGCCCTTCTTCTACCGGATTTTTGGGGCTGCACCGCTACTATCCTTCGTGGCCTCACATATCCCAAGATTCACTGCGTGCCCGAAGAGAAGAAAGAAAGAAAGAAAGAAAGAAAGAAAGAAAGAAAGAAAGAAAAAAAGAAAGAAAGAAAGAATGGCAACTTCAAGTGGCGCAGATCTTGCATTTAAATGTAAGTATTGGGTTTTTTACTTATTTGAACATCTAATGCCAGATATGTTAAACTTCAAGGGACATTACAACCTCAACATTTCAGTTAAAATACATTGGTAATGCTCAGCTTGATGCCTTTGGAAGTAAAGCCTTAAAAGCTTTCACTTTCAAATATTAGACGTTCAGACTTATCTCTTATTGTGACTGTGGAGATGTTATAGACTATTTTTACTTCATGTACAAAAATGGATCAAGATCAAGAGATTTAGATCAGGCTGTGATCCCTGCTTTATTTCCAGACTGTAAAGCTGTAGAATCGAGTTAAACATTTGAATAAAGAGTTAATAGAGCATGAAAGAGCATGAGAGTGGAGCATGAAAATATAAATCAATGGTCTTAATTTCTTTTCTTTAGTAAGTGACCACGGTATAAGCAGGATAATGCCCGATGAATCAGGAAACTCTAAAATCAGGAATTAATGGACAACGCGAAGGCCTTAGAACCTCAGATCTTAGGATGGCTGCCTCTGCAAAGTCCATTATTTCCTGATTACGGACACCTGAAGGGCATTATCCCGCTTATACCATGGTCACTTGCCAAAGAAAAAGAAATTAAGACCATTAAAACACAGTAAAACATTAGCACACGCTACCGCTAGCATAAAAGGCATCCTCTCCCTGAGAGGGGCGTGTAGCAGGCAAGGCAGGCCTTGACAGACAGAGCTCATTAGCATTTAAAGGTGCAGGCACAGAAACAGCCTGCTCTCAGTAGAGCTCACTTGAGCCACTTTTAGACAGCTGAAATTCAGGACCACAGGTGGGTTTGGGGCAATGCATATCAAATACAGTGTTGTTGGACCTGTGACAGCTGTGTGAAATTAATCAATAACAGTATGATATGGGACCTTTAAGCTGTATTGACTAAGTGGACAGGATGTGCTCTGCTGTTCTCAGACTGAGGAGACAGAGGATGATTCTGAGGAGGTGGAGGGGCGAGGTGACATTTTGGTGATGTTTGTTTTGTGTGGTGGCTGGGCAGAAAGAGATATTTAGAGAAGTGAAAATGAGATTT